>NC_084971.1:33489676-33491372 GCF_963691925.1 Scomber scombrus
TCACTGGGCTGTTTTCATGCTGCTGTGAAAATGTTCTAACAGTGATGAAATATAATCTTCCAATGATGGAAAGTCTGTTTTTAACCTTCGTGTCGTCCTGTCGGGTCAAATTGACCCCGTCTGTTTTGACTGTTCCTTCTTTCCTCCCTTCCTTCCTTCTGTCTGTCCTTCCTCCCTCCCTCCTTCTCTCTTTCTTTCCTTCCTCTCTCTTTCCTCCCTTCCTTCTTTCCTTCCTCCATCCCCCTTTCTTCCTTCCCTCCTTCCTTTCCTTCCTCCCTTCCTTCTTTCCTCTGTCCTTCATTCCTTCCTTCCTCTTTTCCTTTCTCCCTCCCTTCCTCTTTTCCTTTCTCCCTCCCTTCCTCCTTTCCTTCCTTCTTCCTTCCTTCCTCACTCCTACTTTTCCTTCCTTCTTCCTTCCTTCCTTCCTCCCTCCTCTCCTTCCTCCCTCCATCCTGTCCTTCCTTCTTTCTTCCTTCCTCCCTCCTACTTTTTCTTCCTTCTTCCTTCCTTCCTCCCTCCTTTCCTCCCTCCTTTCCTTCCTTCTTCCTTCCTTCCTCCCTTCCTTCCTTCCTTCCTTCCTTCCTTCCTTCCTTCCTCCCTCCCTCCTTTACTTCCTTCTTCCTTCCTTCCTCCTTCCTACTTTTCCTTCCTTCTTCCTTCCTTCCTTCCTCCCTCCTTTCCTTCCTTCCTCCCTCCTTTCCTTCCTTCTTCCTTCCTCCCTTCCTTCCTTCCTCCCTCCCTCCTTTCCTTCCTTCCTCCCTCCTACTTTTCCTTCCTTCCTCCCTCCCTCCCTTCCTTCCTTGACTCGAGGACAACAGGAGGGTTAAAAGTGTCACTCAGCATGGCACTCCTGGCCATTTGGGCTTTTTATCATTTATTTTATTTTTTTAGACCTGCAGTTGCATCATTCGGCCACAGGTCGGCTCTGTCATCCAACAAACAAACAGATAAATTGCAATAATCAAGGATAAATAGAGCTTAAGATCTTAGAAATATACAGCTGTTAAAAGTTCAGCTGCTGAAACTGAACATATGAACAACAGCTCCCTCTGGTGGCCAAACGGTGGTACTGTCAGTCTAAAATCTAAGATCACAAATAGCACAATCATTCTTTGTCATTGTGTTCTGTCTATAGTTGAGTAGTGACTATGCTGCCCCCTGGTGGTGAACCCGTATATATAGACTTGGTGGCATTGTGTAGTTGTATGTATAGTGTTTATTCTTCCACCTGTCTTTACTTTTATGTTTGTATATATATTGATATTTCTCAACTAATTAAGTGAATTAGGTCATTAACCTTTGTGTCGTCCTCCCGGGTCATATTGACTCCGTCTGTTTTGACTGTTCCTTCTTTACTTCCTTCCTTCCTTCCTTCCTTCCTTCCTTCCTTCCTTCCTCCCTTCCTCTTTTCTTTTCTCCCTCCCTCCCTCCTTCCTTCTTTCTTCCCTCCCTCCTACCCTCCTTCCTTCCTTCCTCCCTCCCTCCCTCCCTCCCTTCCTTCTTTCCTTTCCTCCTTTCCTCCCTTACATCCTTCCTTCCTCCCTTCCTTCCTTCTTCCTCCCTTCATCCTTCCTTCCTCCCTCCCTCCCTCCCTTCCTTCTTTCCTTTCCTCCTTTCCTCCCTTCCTCCCTTCCTCCCTTCCTTCCTTCCTTCTTTCCTTTCCTCCCTTCCTTTTTGCCTGGCCCTAATATTCCGT
>NC_084971.1:33491572-33551484 GCF_963691925.1 Scomber scombrus
TCTTTCCTCCTTCCTTCTTCCCTTCTTCCCTTCCTCCGTAGAACTTACATTAACACGGTTGGTCCA
Source organism: Scomber scombrus (assembly GCF_963691925.1). Lineage (NCBI taxonomy): Eukaryota > Metazoa > Chordata > Actinopteri > Scombriformes > Scombridae > Scomber > Scomber scombrus. The sequence continues at coordinate 33,491,639 of NC_084971.1, forward strand.
TTGACGGTATGTAGAACTTACATGTTGGGTCCATTGAGCTTTCTGGAGTCCTGAGACTCTCTGAACTCATGTAACCTCAGAGCAACACCAGATCCTGCCATCGCTGACCGGCCAAGACAACCAAGACCAGGTCCAAAGAGGGTCGACACCGAGTCCAGACGGAGACCGAAGCTGTTTACGGTTCTAGTCGAGAAAACTCTCTCTCTCTTCTCTTTTCTTGTCTTCTCTTCTCTTCTCTTGTCTTCTCTTCTCTTCTCTTCTCTTCTCTCTCTTCTTCTCTTCTCTTCTCTTCTCTTCTCTTGTCTTGTCTTGTCTTCTCTTCTCTTCTCTTCTCTTCTCTTCTCTTCTCTTCTCTTCTCTTCTCTTCTCTTCTCTTGTCTTGTCTTGTCTTCTCTTCTCTTCTCTTCTCTCTTCTCTTCTCTTCTCTTCTCTTCTCTTCTCTTCTCTTCTCTTCTCTTCTCTTCTCTTCTCTTCTCTTCTCTTCTCTTCACAGGCGATCCAGGACAGAGAAACCCAACACTGGACAACGGAGGAAACTGACACTGGTAACAATGATCTCTCTCTCTCTCTCTCTGTCTCTCTCTCTCTCTCTCTCTCTCTCTCTCTCTCTCTGTCTCTCTCTCTGTCTCTCTCTCTTTCTCTCTCTCTCTCCCTCTCTCTCTCTCTCCCCTCTCTCTCTCTCTCTCTCTCTCTCTCTCATATACAAAACAACAGTTGAGGAAGAAGTACGAAGACTCATTTAACTGCATTTTGATATAATTGTTAATTTTACTTCACCCTTGTCAATGAAATGTGATAATAAATAAACTTGCCTGGTCTTGCTGTAACTCTTTATTATAAAAGTATTACTTGGAAAATGTACTGTACTCTGTCTATATACAGATATGCAGAGTCTGTAAGAAGTATATTCATCCCCCTTTTTCATGATTTAATTGTTTGACAACTTTCAATCAAAGAGGATTTAATTGTTTTTTACCCAAATAAGTCAAACTGAAAAATAAATCTTGTAATTTCATGCAGCGTATGAGTAACATTTGCAGCTTCCAGAAGCCACTAATGAGGTTTTATGAGACCTTTCTGTATATTTTATATATTTTTATAAGTAAAGAATAAGGGAAGAATAGAATAGAATAGATCTTTATTGTCATTGTCACAAGTACAACGACATTTTAAAGTGCTCACCAGTCAGTGCATCATTCATAAATAAATAAAAATAAAATAAAAAAATAAATAAAAAAAATAAAAAATAAAAAAATAAAAAATAAAAAAATAATAAAAAATAAAAAATAAAAATAAAAAATAAAAAATAAAAAATAAAAAATAAAAAATAAAAAATAAAAATAAAAAATAAAAAATAAAAAATTTAAAAAATTTAAAAAATTAAAAATTAAAAAAATTAAAAAATTAAGAAATTTAAAAAATTAAAAAATTAAAAAATTAAAAAATTAAAAAATTAAAAATTAAAAAATTAAAAAATTAAAAAAATTAAAAAATTAAAAAAATTAAAATCGAAAGAAAAAGATAATCAATAAATACTATACATAAAAGGGTGAGGATATGCAGGTGTAGATAGATGTTTTTGTTTTAAGATATTTTTTGCCCTATTTGTACAATTTGAATAAATACATGAGACACTCAGCGGATTCGACATTAGTTAATAAAGTGCTGATACCTGGAAAATCCACTTAAGTACAAATATTTAGTTACTTCCCATCTCTGGAGAGAGACAGGAAGTTTAAGATTAAAAGCCAAAACCAAACAAAGAAATGTCCTTCAGCAACTTTTTAAAATCAATATAACTTTATTTAATCTTTTAACATATAAAGTGTTTAAAATGAAGAGTAATCAGCCTGTGTGCTCAGTGCTCAGTTTGTCTAATCAATAATATTTAAATTAAATTATATCAAACAAAGAAAATTTAGCAAATCTTTGATCATCAAAAGTGAGATTGGGATTTTTCTATTGTCCACTAATCGATTAATCCAATTAATGTTTTTTACATGAGTAGTAATCTATCCCTGTGCTTCTGTTTCTGTTGTTTATTGCATGTTGGTGATATTTGTCTTTTGTTGTCCTTTTAATGAAGCGTAGAGGACATTTACAAGCCTTTAGGGGGGCGCTGATGAGGCGTCAGACTTTTATTCATCTTTTATTAAAACAAGAGACCAGGATTAGAATAAGCAGGTAGAGACAATGGAGGGATGGTGTTTTATTTATATTTTAATGCCTAATTTGATTATAAAGTGACAAATCAAGACTTTAAAAAAACAACAACAAACAAACACACAGAAATAAACTGTCCACAGCAACTTTTTTAATTTTATAATCTATAAAATGAAGTAAAATGAAGATAAATAGCATCATGAGTCCAAACAGAAGCCTTCAAAAGTTCTTTAAATTTAACATTTAACATTTAAATATATTCAACATATAAAATTAGGAACATATTTTACACTTTAAAAAACATATGACTTTATAAATAATCATTGGATCTTCAGTTGGGATTTTCTGTCATCAATTAACTAATTAATTAATTAATTAATGTTTTTTTTAATATATATATTTTGGAGGCATGAATGACGTTAAATGTCGTCACCAGTCAACAGTCTCATCTGGTTAGAGTATTATTCTATATAAAAGAAAAATAAGCTTATTTAGCCAAAAGTATATGAAATAAGAAATCTTAAAATAAATGTATCATCTATCTTTAGCAGTATACTTTATTAATATATGGGTCAGCCAATATTATAGGCTGATATTGGCCAATCACAGATATATCAGTATCAGTGTATATATCTTTTTAAAAGTTATATATGCAGGCATTTTATGTATATTTGATGCTTTTTATTTTAATTCAAGTTGAATATATTTAATTTATAATTATAAATTCACAGTAAAGTTCAGTGTTTATTGGTAATCAGTAAAATATAATGTTTGATAACCACGTTTGAGGGATTATTGGGGAGAAAAAAAGTGTGTTTACGTATAAATTCTGTATAAATGAGATTTTTAGTCAATATATCGATAACGGGACCTAAAAAACTGTATCTGTCAATACTAAATAAACTATGAGGAGCAGCACTCTAAACATAAAACAGACAATTAAACACACAGGAACTACTCCAAAAGTTCACACACACACACACACACACACACACACACACACACACACACACACACACACACAACACACACACACAGACAGCAACAAGCAGCTTTATTAGAGTCTCCAACCGAACCGTCTCTTCAGCTGCAGAGACACGGAGACCCTCTCCCCCTCGGCTGGTTGAACACCTGCTCCTTAACTGTCATGGAGCTGCCTCGGTCAACCGAGAGTCCTGGAAATGATCCAATCTAATTGGCTGTGACTGATAGGAGGTTATGAAGAGTGACAGGTAAAAAAAAGCCCAGTGAATTTCCACGTCAGAAATCAGGAATCCAGGAGACTTTTCCACCTCTTATGTTGCTGTCATTGTTGGATTCTAGTTTTTTGTTTTAGAGGTGATATTATGTTGTTGACAGGAAGCAGAGACACATCTGAACAATATCTGAGAACAGTGTCCTTTCTGACCCTGACAGAGCAGCTCAGTGGGACTGAATTGTTATTTCAAAGACTGTAATTGATTAATGCAAAGCAGCAGCAGCAGCAGCAGCAGCAGCAGCAGTCCCGTCTATGTAGGCCTGCAGCCAGACTGGGACCAGGATCCTCAAACAAAGCATCCATTCACAGGGAGGCTGGGGAGGGAGGGGAAGTGGGTGCTATACATTTTGGTAAGCCAGAGTAAATTAATAACAGTATAAAAGCCTGAAAGATAAAATGTAATGACAGTGTGAGAGATCCTTGTTTGGTTGACTCAAGGTTTGCACCAGCACATATATGTGAGAGGACTCAGAATATTTGCTGCAGATGAGAGAAGAGAGAGAAGTGAATTATAACTGAAGTGAATCTGGACACACATGCACATACTGAGGAGAGAGGGGGGGGTGGGGGTGGGGGGGGGGAGAGAGAGAGAGAGAGAGAGAGAGAGAGAGAGAGAGAGAGAGAGAGAGAGAGAGAGAGAGAGAGAGAGAGAGAGAGAGAGAGAGAGAGAGAGACAACAAAAGCCGGGGACCAACAAAAGCCCTGGATGCCATGAGGAGAGAGATGCTGCATTCAAGTGCTCCCCCATAAAGTCCAACTTTTCAGCGTCCAAATAGATGTAGCCTCAGTACAGTGAAAAATCTCAACACGCAGTAATTAGTTGACTGGTACACAAGATGACAGATAATATAACAGATAAATAATTGTTTAAGCAATTTGTGAGACATAGATTCTTACAGCTGCACTATTAAACTATTTTGATAATTGATTAATCATTTTTTGTTCAAATATGGGCCAGTTGTCAGGTCATAGGTCATGTTTATTGGAATTTACATGGGTGTTGTGTTTACATCATTGTGTTGCTGGAGATTTATGACGAATGTAAAATATTTGATGCAATCTATAACTGGGAACACTTCAGCTTTTGTTACAGGGCCAAATATTTCTGTCGGAGGTCAGATTTGGCCCACAGGCCACTGTTTGCCCACCACTGACTTAGGATCTACTAATGGTCAGTATGAACAGGAGGAATGATTACAGCAAGAAAAACAGGTTGCAATGTTAATTCGGTCTCCTTACTGTTGTTTTAAGACTCGTCCTTTATGTCATACAAGTATATAATCTTTCAAATGCTTTAAATGTAAAGTTCAAGTTGATATCTGACACATTTACTGTCTTTTTAGCATCAACTTCCCTATTCCATTACTTATGTACTTTTACTGCAATACTCTAACTACATCACTCATAATACTGCAGTACTTTTACTGCAATACTTTAACTACATCACTCATAATACTGCAGTACTTTTACTGCAATACTTTAACTACATCACTCATAATACTGCAGTACTTTTACTGTAATACTGCATACTACATCACTCATAATACTGCAGTACTTTTACTGTAATACTGCATACTACATCACTCATACTACTTGTGTACTTTTAATCGAGTAAGGTTTTCCATGTAGGACTTTTACTTCTAAAGGAGTATTTTTATATTTGTTTTGTTTTTTTATATAAATAATCGGAATATTTATTCGACATTTTGTAATGATATTTTATTTTAATTGTAAAGAGACTTTTGTGGACACCCTGCCTAGCCTATATTTCCCAGCTGCAGGCGGGGTCACTGGTTGAATGAGTGCCCGTGTGTCCCGACAGCCCGTGAACGCAGCAGGAGTGTTCCCAGTCAGATCTGGCTGAAACGTGACGACTCGGAGCGGAGCGAGAGGTTTCCTGGCGGAGCTGCGGAGGAACCGGAGCCGAGGAGCAGCAGCAGCAGCAGGGGGAGTCTGTCTGTCGGTGTGTCGGTGTGTCGGTCTGTGCACGACGTCTCTGTCCACCGCCGCAGTCTCTGCTATCTGCCAGAGGGACACTAAAAAACGCTATCCTCTATCCTCCTCTCTCCCCCTTTCTTCTTCCTTTTTTTTTTTTTTTTTTTTTTTTTTGTACTGCTTCCACGACGGTCTGGACTCTGCAGGGACCGTCGGATGCTCCAGTGCCCATAAGAGAAGGAGGGGGAGCCGGCGGAGGAGGTGGTGGAGGAGGAGGTGGGGGGCTATCCCTATGCCTATCCTCATCCCTATCACTATTCTTCCGACTACCAGGTGATATTTAATTATAATGCTTTTGTTGGGGGTGGGGGGGTGGGGGGGGGAGGTGGAGTGCATGTTGTTTACTCAGCAGAGGAGAGGGAGCAGGGGTTTGTCTGGAGCTGCGAGGCTTTGGGGAGCGGAGGTTAGCAAGCTCGCTAGCCGAAGATAGCTGCAGGAGGGCGGGGAGGAGGAGGGAGGAGGAGGAGGGCTGGTAGCGGTCCGTCTGGCCTCGGCCCATCTCCGTGATGAACGACACCCCCCCCCCCTCCTCTTTTCCTTTCCTTCCTTCTCCTCCTCTCCTCTCCTCTTCTCTTCTATCCCCCCCTTTTCCTCCTCTCTTTTATAATATAATAATATTAAAACAACATCTATCAGAGTCGCATAAATAAAATGATTTAAAAAAAATAAGGGTTGCGTTCAATGTAGCACGTTAAACGGAGCCTCCAGCTTTTCAACCAGGCTTGCCGGCTAACATTAGCTGTAGCGTCCCCCCCCCCCCCCTCCTCTTCTTCCACCACCTCCTCCTCCTGCACCTCCTCCTGCACCTCCTCCCCCACCACCAACCCCCTCATTCCCGCTAGCATCCCCTGGTTAGCCCGCATCCCTCCAGCCTGGTTCTTTTTTTATTTATTTACACAACCCTCCTCCTCTAATTTGGGCGTTTTTAGTCACACCGGTACCTCTATTTTATTATTCTATACATCTGTCACATGCATCACCGTGCCATGCATGTATTATTATTATTCTCATTCTCATTAATATCATTATTATTATTATTATTATTATATACGTCTCACCCCCGTTACAATGTAACCGGAGCACGGCGGAGCGGATGTTGTTATGTAACAGATAATGACACCACACGCCCTTGAAACAAAAGCTGTTGTTTTTTGGTATTTGTTGTGTGTTTGTTTTGTGTGGCGGTGCATGCAAAAAATCATGGCCAATAAATCAAGAGATGGTGGTGGTGTTGATGGAGGAGGTGATGATGATGATGATGATGGTGGTGGAGGAGGAGGAGGAGGAGGAGGAGGCGGGGTGGTGGTGTTTGTGGCACCGAGGGCCGCAGCTCTCAACCGGCTTCTCAAATATACAAACGGCTGCTGCTGCTGTCAGCCATTGTTTTTGTTGTCATTGGAGGGCTCACATTTGTTCCCCAGCCTTGGATGTATCTACCCCCCCAACCCCCAACACTACTCCCCTTCTTTCTGATTTCGAGCGTGTCACCACCACCACCGCCACAGCATGAACGTTCACGTGCAGAAACATCGCATTAGATTCATATAGACATGATTTGATGAGTACCTTTTTATTGTATTTAAATTGTACAATAAGTGCCAGACATGATGGTTAATGTTACAGACAAAGGTCAGGCGGATTCAGACACAAATTTAGCTTCATTATTTAATTCCTGTCTGGTAATATGGTAATTTTTGTGATGTGTGATACATTACAAGACCATCTCGTCTGAATCCTGCATGTAAACTTTAAAATACAGCGGTCAGGTGTCCATATGATGGCAGTCCAGGGTTCAATGTTAATGTTTTCATCTTTGATTTTGAGTGTGTCACCACCAGAGCATGTTCAGTACTGAAATATTATATTATAATCATAATTTTACTATTACCCTCATTGTATTTAAATTGTACGATAAGTGCTAGACATGATGATTAATGTTACAGACAAAGGTCAGGCTGATTCAGACAGAAATGAAGCTTTATTATATTATTCCTTGGTTAACTCATGACTGGTAATATGGTAATTTTGTGATGTGTGATACATTACAAGACCGTCTCGTCTGAATCGTGCATGTAAACATTAAAATACAACGGTCAGCTGTACGTACATATGATGGGCGGTCCAGTGGTGTGTGATACATTAAAAGACCGTTACGTCTGAATCCTGGAGGTAAACTTTTAAGTACAGCATTCAGGTGTCCATTTGATGGCGGTCCAGGGTTCAATGTTAATGTTTTCATCTCTGATTTTTGAGTGTGTCACCACCAGCTGAAATATCCCTTTAGATTCATATAGACATCATTTGATAAGTACCATCATTGTATTTAAATTGTACAATAAGTGTTAGACATGATGGTGAATGTTACAGACAAAGGTCAGGCTGGTTCAGGCAGAAATTAAGCTTTATTATTCAATTCTTGGGTTTACTTATGACTAGGGCCGACTGATGCTGGGTTTTAGGGGCGATACCGATACTAGGGAGCAAAAACACTCCGAAATCGATATGTTGGCTGAAATAGGTACAGAATATATACATGATCCGTCAAATGTGATTATCAGACACGATATGTAATGGAGGCAGTGATATATTAAACTTGACTGAAGAAAAATTATCAAGTACATATCCGCCAATATTAATATCGGTTGACCGTTAAAATGGTAATTTCGTGATTTTGTGAGACATTAGGAGAGATTCACGTCTAAATCCTGCTGGTAAACTTTATAGTACAGCGGTCAGTTGTCCTGATAATGGCGGTCCACCCTCTCCAATGAGGCACGTGGGTCCGAAATCTACTTATTCAAAGTCAAAAATGGTAAAAAATCACAATGTTTTTTAAAAATGTATCAGCGGTTATCAAATAACAACAAAGACTCAGATTAATTGCCATGTTTGATTTAGGTAAATGAAATAGAAAAAGAGGTTCAGGGTCTCATAGATTCGTTATGTCTTTTGGTCGGCCCAGTTTCTTGATGACAAATACAGCGTTTTTAAGACTCATTTCTTCCTCTCCGAGCTTCCTGATTTCTCTTTTTAATGTTTTCTTGTTCTCGAGAGTATTTACGGCGGTGAAAAAAAATTACACGCTTCACCGATTCCTCTTTTTGACAGTGCTCACATAATCCTGAGGGATATCGTTTCACGCATCACACTACTATAGACCGCTCGATTCCTTGACTGGCCAATCACAGCACGCCAATACTCTCCGATGTGTACGAAGGGGGAGGAGGTTTACGCTGTGTGCCAGAGTACGACAACATCATTTATAATAATTCTTAAAGCGTTTTTGTTGTTGTTTTTACCACTTAACTGATCAGGCAGGTGCGTTGCAGACGTAACGAGCCCAATGTGGCTTATTGTTGATACAAGGGCCTAAAATCCACACAGTCATTTAAAAGTAGATGGTCAGCTTCTATTGAGCTTCAGCAGTGTGAGTTAGTCATATCAAGTGATATCTGACTCATTTACAGTCTTTTTAGGATCAGATTCCCTCTTAGTGTTTCCCTGTTGAGCTGTGATGGAAGCATCTCTCTATATAACGCAGTGATTCTGTCTATATGTATGTATGTCCTTCATGTATCTCATGAACCGTTCATCCGATCGACTCCACACTTGGCAGGTGCATTTTGGGGGGAAAAGAGGAGTGTCGTGTCGATTTTGGTGCAATTTGGACAAAGAATGTGTTTAATATTATTGCACCATGAGTACAGCAGCGATCAGTGAGCCACTCAGGCACGTCAGGACTCTGCTGACTGATTCCTGACGGTCAGAGAGAGAGAAGGATACAGTGAAAACAGAGCTTTTAATCCAGAATAGACACTCTGACCCTGTGTCTAGACAGAAAGCGTAGCAGATCAGCAGCGAGTGACGACACAGGAGGCGTTCAGGTACGTGGTTGAGCGTAGGTCACGTTCATTCTGGAAGTGCCCAGAGCCCAATGCATAATGACTGCAGTTAAGTGCATGAAATGACGAAAAAATACTTTACAGGCAGTTCAAAACCAGTTCGTCTCATCTGCTCGGAGACTGTGGTGACTGTGAGGTGAACAAACCCACTCACATCAGAAAACAGGAACAATCACACAGCCCAATATAATTGCACATTTTATTTTTAAATGCAGCCCTTATTTGACTTGAAATGAGAGAAGAACGTGTATTTTACTGTTTGAGTACTCAGACTATTATTTATATCATCTGTGTTTAATAGAAAGCGAGTTCCCCTTTCATGTTGTCGGTGTATAAACTCATTCACACCTCATATTAACTTCTATGTGTTGAAGTAGCAGCTGGAGGTCAAACAGCCCATTTTGAACAGGCACTGCACAAAAAATTGGACTTCAGCTCTAAATAGATTGTAACATGGAAAGATATCTAGCAGAGATGTGCCAATATTACATTTTCATAGGTAAAAGCATCACCTGAAATCCTACGTTTAGTACTTTTTGTAGTAATATTCACATCATAATCAGCTCATTTTGTGTCTGAATGATGCAGATTTTTTGATTAGTTACAGCTCGACAGACAGGACCAGGTTCTTTGCTCCTTTATAAAACCTACCGATGTTAAAACAGACTTCATGTATAACTATATTTTACATATGAAGCAGCTCTGGAGTCCCTGCTTGTTCAATGTGTGATGCTTTGTGATTGAATTGTGTGTGAAGTTTAAGAGGATTTTAAGAGAATTGAATATAAGCTTTGGTGTGAACGCAGACATATACAGGATGGCATTTAATTAGTTGTGGATAAACACTGCGTCAGTTGATGGACAGGTAAGGTAGACAGAGAGAGGATGAGGAGTAGATAAAGAGACGAAGGGTAATAAGAAGAGATTGATGAGGAAGGAGAACGTTTGAGGGTGAGGGAGTAAAACAAGGAAGGAGGTGTGACAGAAGCAACCCTATAAGACGCCAGCAAAAGACGACATTCCAGTGACAGACGCCATCTAACGTCCGCCTCAGAGAAGTGACGCAGTTCAGATGATGTATTGATAAGGTGACATGAAGAAGTTGTGTGGTAGATGCACCTCTGGAACATGAGAAAAGCAGGTGCTGGACCAAAGAATTGAACCTTTAAAGGCAGAAGAAAGTCCTCACAGTGTAGCTCCCAATGCAGGTAGAGTTTAATGGGATGTCAAGAGTGACGTTTCGAGCCTAAAAAGAGTATTGAAATGTGACAAATGTCCATATTAGGAGGAGATGAGTCAGGTGGCTGGTTAGATAGATAGATAGATAGATAGATAGATAGATAGATAGATAGATAGATAGATAGATAGATAGATAGATAGATGGGGTAAGTAAATAGATAAATAGATAGATATATAGATAGATAGATAGATAGATAGATAGATAGATAGATAGATAGATAGGTAGGTAGGTAGATAGATAGATAGATAGATAGATAGATAGATAGATTGGTACATAGATAAATAGATGGATAGATGGATAGATAGATAGATAGATAGATAGATAGATAGATAGATAGATAGATAGATAGATAGATAGATAGATAGATAGATAGATAGATGGGTAAGTAGATAGATAGATAGATGGATAGATGGATAGATGGATAGATAGATAGATAGATAGATAGATAGATAGATAGATAGATAGATAGATAGATAAATAGCAAAAAGTGGACTTAGTCTCCAGTTTCCAACCACAAGTCGGGACAGTTTAGTAAAATCATCAGTTACAATTGTTGTAATGTTTATTGTTGCCATGATAACGAAGGTTTGAGGAAGTAGTAACTTTAACCCACACACAGGTATCATGTGATCATTTTAACCCAAACTATGATGATCTTTACCTAACTCTAACCAAGTGCTGTCACATTATATAAAACATCAACAGTGTGTTTGTCACGGTGCTTTCCAAAAGCACTGACAGATGCAGCATATTAGAAAAGGCTCCTGTGGGTTGTTCTGGTACAATCGGCCTGTGTGTTCGTTTAATTATGAGGATGTGTTGGACGGAGATGAGTGAGGAAGAGGAGAAGGAATAAGAGATGTCCCCTGGGAGCCAGTTAACTTTGTAATATATCTCCACCCTCCACCCAGCCCAAAACCACAAATACACCCAGTCTACTGTAATATCAGACAAAGAAAAGCAGCAAATTCTCATATTTAAGAAACTGGAACCTTCAGACTTTAACAATTACTCTGCTGTCAAAACAGTCGCTGAGTCATATTCTTGCATATTGTTGCTGATGTCGTCAAATGTTTTGGCCCAACTGACTGTCCAGAACCAGAATATATTCAATTTATTACGATGTAAGACAAGAAAAAACAGAAAGTCACCACATTTGAGGAGCTGGAGCCATTGAGTGTTTTGGCATTTTATTTTTGAAAAATGACTTAAACTTAATGGATTAAAAAAAGTTGGAGGACTGATGTAGGAGTGACGTGAAAGGGAAGGAGAGGAAGGAGAGGAGGGTGATTGAGACAACAAAGGAGGGAGAGGAGGAGGAGATGAAGGAAGGAAAAGAGGAGGCAGAAAGGTGGAGAAAGGAGAAGTAGTTATGGAGGGAAAGGGGCGGAAGGAAAGAAGGAAGGAAGAGGGAGGAAATTGTGAGGAGGTAAATGGAGTTCAAAAGGAAAGTGGGGAAGCAAAGGAGAGTAGGAGGTGATGAAGGAGGGTGAGAGGGAAAGAAGGACTGAAAAGAGGAGGTAGAAAGGTGGAGAAAGGAGAAGTAGTTATGGAGGGAAGGGGCAGAAGGAAAGAAGGAAGGAAGAGGGAGGAAATCGTGAGGAGGTAAATGGATTTCAAAAGGAAAGTGGAGAAGCAAAGGAGAGTAGGAGGTGATGAAGGAGGGTGATAGGGAAAGAAGGAAGAGGGAATGATAGATGGATAGTATGAGAAGAAGGGAAAGATCTAATCAAAGATGGTGTGGAAGTATAAAAGGAAGGATTGGAAGAGTTTAAACATTAAGTGGAGAAGTGTTTAATGAAGGAAGGATGGAAAGAAAGAAGTAAAAGCAGGAGTGGTGGAAAAAAGAGAAAAGAGAGGTGGAGGAAAAAGAAGGAGAGTAGGAGCTAAGGAAGGAAGGAGGGAGGGGAAAAAAAGGAAGGAAGGAGCGAGACAAGGGAACGATGGATGGATGGCCTTATTTTCTTTTTCTCCTCCACCTGCCTTACTCTGCCTCTGATTGGCTCGTATTACACGTTGCCTTTATTGGTTAGAGTGAGACGGTCTGAGCCAATCAGAGATCGGGGGGGGGGGGGGGGGGGGGCGCGCGTCTCCACTTCCTGTCACTATGCAAAAGTGAAGCCAAAATATCACCATTCCTTAAGCAGCCATCTTGCTTGTGTGACGTCATTTGGAGCCAGAGTCTGTGATGTCATGACGTCACCCCTTCTTTTTATATATCGTCAAATATCTACGTAAAAACAAACTTATCCGATAATTGAGCATTTGAACAAACATCAGTGTGATAAGAACGACCTAAAATGACGATAAACATATTTAGGATAAAACTGTATTTGACGTGTACTTTGGCTCATGTCCCATGTGCTAACGTGGAGGGGGCGCGGACTTATGACCTGTACTGCAGCCAGCCACCAGAGATGTTTTGGTTTCACTTTCAGGGAACTTTCATGGCGTCCATATTTATATACAGATGATGGGATGATGATTGATACGTGAAGAAGAGGAGAAATAGTGGAGAAAGAACTAGGGCCTGACCGATACTGGGTTTTAGGGGCCGATGCCAATACCAATGTTATGGAGCGAATAAATTCCGATATCGATATATTGGCCGATAATATTATACCTAAACACACTTTTTTTTTTTGCAATGATTCCTCAGGTGTGGTTATCAAACACTTGTGACAAAGATATGTAATGGATATTAATATATTACAGTTTAACAATAAACTTTATTGTATAAAAAGGGCAATATATTGATATTATATCGATATCGTGACATGACTAGATATCATCTTAGATTTTGGACATCGGTACATAGCGATATGTCATCAGAGATGTCTTGTCCTGCATTACAGTAAAATATATCATTTTCTGAACTTACCAGACTGTTCTAGCTGTTCTGTTATGTATAGGGATATCAGGCGATATTTACTTAAAAATGTAATATCGGCAAGTATCGGTATCGGTTTTTATCACTGATGTTGGTTCTGTAGGCTTCTGAATGAACGCAGCATGGGACGTTTACCGGCGCATGCTTGATGACGTATAACAACAACAACACGCTCGTGGGTCGCTAACTGTGGCTAACAAGCTAGCTCACCCGGTGCATGACGTTATGTCTGTGGTTTGGAACTATTTCCAAGTGTGATCATATTGGCACTTTTTTCCATAACTTAAGTTGAAGTTGTTCTCTTATTTTGCAAAGACAGTGTTTACATGTGGAAAGCCATGTTGCATTTATGTTTGCATCCAGTGGAGCATCACAATAAAATTAAGCATAATGTGTTAATTCCACAATAGGAGATATGTTATGTTGTTGCCTAACAGTTTTGGTGTAAAAAGCCTGCATATATCGGTATCGGGTGATATCGGAATCATAAATTAAGACTTGGACAATATCGGAATATCGGATATCGGCAGAAAACCAATATCGAGCAGCCCTTGTTATGTACCTTTTACTTTACTTTGCCATTGTATCCACATTACTGATGATTATATATCCAAAATGTCATAGTGTAAATATTTAGTGAAAGCATCAACAGCCATCTCTACAATATTGTTACAATATCGATATCGGGGTATTTGGCCTAAAATATCGTGGTATTTGATTTTTTTCCATATCGCCCAGCCCTACTAATCTGGGAGTTTAGTAATTATAATTAGCTACGAATAAAAAAGGATCAAAATATGAATAAAATGCTCTCTTATATAACTTACACATATCAAACAACATATTTGCAGATACTGATATATCTGTGATAGGCCAATATCGGCTGACTGATGTATCGGTCGGGTTCTACAATTAATAATTATATTAATTATTATTTATCAGTCCATCATTAGTTGTTTGGTCCAGAAAATGGAGAAAAAAAGTCTTCAAATGTTTTGTTTTGTCCGAACCAACAGTCCAATAACCCCAAATGTTCAGTTTACTGTCACAGAGGAAAAAAGAAACCATGAAATATTCTCATTTCTTCTCACAAATTACTCATAATGATTAATTAATTATCAGAATAGTTGCAAATGAGTTTAATAGTTCACAACCAATCGATTAATCGACTAATTGCTGCAACTCTTGAAAGAAGGACAGGGTGGAGGCAGACAGGGAGGAGGACGAGAAGGAAGTTGTGGGGAAGGGAGGCAACCAAGGAAGCAGAGGAAGAGGAGAAACTGTGAGGAAAAAATAGGGAAGAGGGAGGAGAGAAGAGATAGAGGAAAGTGAAAGAGAGTAGTTAGTGAGGGAAGGAAGGAAGCGGAAGAAGGTAAAGAAGTCATGAGGTAATGATGGGAGGAAGTGAGGACATTTGAAGATGGTGGTAGGAAAGGAAAGAAGGAGTTAAAGAGGCAGGAAGTGGCTGCGAACAATGAGTGGACTGCTTGCTGTGTTTGCTGTGCGAGGGAAACTATCCACTGACCTGCTCTGTGTGCTTTTCCTTTTTTTTTCTCTCTCTCTCTCTCTCTCTCTCTCTCTCTCTCTGCTCTCCTTTCTCTGCCTCCGTTTCCTTCCAGGCTGACTCACCGCTGGAGTGCCTGAACACAGAAGAAGAAGAAGAAGAAGAAGAAGACATTAGGAGAATAAGAGAGCAAGGAACACTGTAAAATAAAGACAGAGACAGAGAAGGAAAGGAAGGAGGGAGGGGGAGGAGAAAAAAAAGCTAAAAGAGGTGAGGAACACGAGGAGAGGAGTGAGACAAGATAGTGAAGAGAAAGTCAGGTTGTGGGTCGGTGGGGTGAGAGGAGGAAAGAGAAAGTGATTGTGGGAAAGAGAGAGAAAGAAAGAGAGAGAGAGAGCAAGAGAGAAGACAGATCTGAGGTCAAGGTGAGAAGGGGGGAGGCGCAGGTAGGTTAGAGGTCTGACGGACAGCTGGCAACTGTCCCTTCACGGTCACCACACTGGGAGAACTGGGAGAAGTGGTGACGAGGAGAAGCCACCATGAGCGACCAGAACGTCGTCAAGGAAGGCTGGGTCCAGAAACGAGGTGAGGAGAGAGTTTGTGTTCATCTGTCATCAATCCTTAATTTCTACTCTTTGTTTGTTTTCACACATTCATCCGCTGAAGGAGGAAAGTTTCTGTTTGCTCACATTAAAGTGCTTATAATTAATTCATTTTTATACCCGCCACAGTCTGATCTGCCAGCGTGTAATGTTTTTGAACCTACGTATAATTATCAGTCACTGTGCAGCTTTTACAGAGCTTTATAGTTGAGTTTCAGCTCATTGTTTAGCTGTCCGGCTGCTATTTTACTGTTTTGGTTCACTCTCAGCGCTCTCATGGTGTCATTTCCAGATTAAAAGCCACTGTTCTCTACCTGCTCAGCACCAAATCTGACCAGCTGCTGCGTTAAGTGGTCACAATTATCAGATTGGTTTCTGAAAGTTTCCAATTCCAACGTCTGAAAGGTGTTTTGTTGGGAGTTTCCAAAGCTGTTTTTAACCATCTGAAGAACATTTCTGATGGTTAAACTGAGTCCTTCACTCCTGAATTCTGCAGTTTGATGAACCTACAGAGGATTATCAGAGACTCTGCAGCTCCTCTCTGCAGCTTTACGGAGCTTTATAGTTGAGTTTCAGCTCATTGTTTGGCTGTCCAGCTGCAACTTTATTGTTTTGGTTCACTCTCAGCACTTTCATAGCGTCGTTTTTAGAGGAAAAAAAAGCTTCAGTAATATACTCATGTAGCCTGTGAGATGTTGTATTTGTGTTTGAATGACTTAATGCTATATTTAATTGTTTACATTTATTGATTACCTCGATTACCTGCAGCAAGTAGGCGTTGTTTTAGCACCTGAGTATGGCAGCTAGTTGTTCAGTGTACCGGTGTCAATGCTGGGTGACGCTGACACTTTCCACTCAACGCTTATCTTATATTACTTTAGTTATTATTTTCATTAAGTTTTTAGTTTGATAGGAATAACAGAATCAGCTTTATTCATGTTTGGGAACCCTGCGGCATCACCAACTTTCGGATGCCGTGACAAAAGCTGTAAAAAGCCACTATACACCAGAGTCCTGCACAGGTTCCGATTTCCGATGGGTGACCCGCAAATTTTGATGAAACAAGTGGAAGATACCCTACTGTGTAATTTGCGGGTACCGGTCAGGTCGGATACATGCGGACCGCGGGTCTAAAGTGCAACGCTTAAGCTAATTTTTGCAAATGTCTGTAATTCAAGTTGATAAAAGCCTTTTTAAAGGATGTAGTTTATTCGTGCATGCATCCTCACAGAACTGCTTTCATTTAAAACTCACATCTGCTAACATTAAGGTCGTTGAAATGGATCCCGAGGAGTTGAGAAAAAGAGAAGTGGAGATTTTATTTGTTTCTGATCTGGTAGACTGATTTTAATTAGGGTGGTGGTTGGTGTTTCGGTTTTATTTGGTTGGGTCGAGTACAGATTTTAGTTAGTTATGCTGTTGGATAACGGGTCGGGTGCAAGATGGTATGAGTGGGTAACGTTTTATAAAACAGGACCCGTGCAGGACTCTGCTGTATACTACCTGCTCGTAGTGGAGCATTTAGATATTTCCCTCAGGATTTGGTACAGAGTAAAAACAGAGCTAAAAGAGAGAGAATATTGGACAGAAACACGACTAAATAAATGATAATGTTGGTCAGTAACTAGTTCAGAGCGGATTTATACAGTAACTCCAGTGCACAAACGCAAAGAATAGCCTTTTTTAAGTGAAGTAGGAGACATCTTGTGTCCAACAAAAAACTAAACTTTGGAATTGAAAAGTACTTAGATATTCATTGATTATGAATTTTTAAATGAGCAATAAGACGTACCGTAAAAACCGGTAGATAAGACGCTCGCCTTATCAAAAGTGCGTCTTATTTACCAGTTTTCATGTAATTTTATAGATTTTTAGCAAGTTAGCTGAACATTTGGGGGAAAAACACGTTAGCATGTCAGCGCGCTAACCCTCACTGCTTTTTGCTAACGGCTGAGTGGACATTTCCATTTGAGCAACCCAGAAAAACATACACCAGGGCTGCTCGATTATAGCAGAAATCATAATCATGATCATATTGGTTGGTAAAGAGATCATGATTATTTGAAATGATTACTCAAAAACGCTTCGAATTCTGTAAATGTATAAATCCACACCGACTCCGAGCGTTCTAGAGACCCGTTGCGGTTTTTTTACGAGTCTATTTTTGCCGTTTTAAGTGAAACGTATCATGCACAGTCAGCTTTCTATGTGTTTTTGAACTTATTAACGTTATCTACATTTATTGATCGAGTCGACAAGAGCATCACTATGAATCTGAATATTTTATCATTCTTATTTTATTATTTTTGCGTGCATTGGTCTCAAGTTCTTTGTTTTTGTCCTTTTTCTTCATATTGTCCTCGGTCTATACTGTCTTATTATCAGCTGTGAAGCACGTTGAACTACATTAACCTGTGTGAAAGGTGCTATATAGATAAAGTTTGATTGATTGATTTTGGGAGTAAGTTTGATGATCTTTGTCTGTAGTCAGGTGTCTGTTCTCAGCCAAAGAGCGTTTGTGAGTGAAGAAGCTCCACTCAGCAACACCAAAACTGTGCAGTTTTAAGCAGGATTGTGCAGCCCTGCTTTCCATCAGAGGAAGGTGTGAATATGACCGATAGTACTGACAATATAGAGCTATTGAAAGGCACTTCTTCTTCTTCTTCTTATCTTTTGGATTGTTCTTGCACAGCTGATTTAATGCAAACTCGACAGTTGGACTAAAACGTGGCTGCCGTCTTTTTCGGAGTGTCTGTGTTTGTGTTTTTGAATGGATTTATTTATGTTGGTTTGTTCTTATCTGTATCTGCTTTGGCTTTAACTTTGTCTCTACGCAGCACCAGAATATGAAACATTTCCCGCCACAGATGGCAGCTTCTCTCTCTCTGATTGTCTGTCAGATTGTCTATTTTAAACTTTTAAATCGTTTCGCTGACTCATTCATTTAGACTTCTGGAGGATATGCATGTTTTTGTTTAAGGACATCTGAATCCCAAAGAACTCTGCAGCTGCTGAGGGTTTTGAACCTGTGACCGTTATCTTGCGGGACAGGATGTCTGACTAACTATTAAAGCCGTGTCTACAGTTTGAACTCTTAATAGCAGGTGACTCTACTCAGCCAAAGAAAGGACAAACTGCTGTAGACTTTTATAGTTGAAGAACACGTGCAAAGTCTTTGAGTTAAATTGAATGGGAACATATTCTGATTTTTCTGGTATTTCTGATGTTGGACGTTAAATGTGTTAATCTTGAGGTTAACATATGTAGAAATTGTTGCCTGCAAGTCAAAACTTACGGCTTCAACCTGCTGTTTACGCTTCGTTTTCAACTTTTTTTTCTACCTTGAGTTGACGTTGGTTCGTTACACATATCTGCAGTGTTTTTTCCATGTGTTGTTCACGTTGTCCGATCATATTTCAGATCGGATTTCAGCTCCAACATGTACGAATTTATTTGAAAAGTTGATATTTTTTGGTAAAGAAAAAGAAAAAGCAGAAGAGCACTACTGTAGTTTGTTTCATGGTTTGTTTACGTAGCTGCTGGAGTCGAAATAAGCTTTGTGAAGTCGACCAATCAGAGCAGAGTGGGCTCATCAGGAGGAGGAGGGGGGGGCTTAAAGAGACAGGAGCTAAAACGGTCTGTTAAAGACAGAGGCTGAACTGAGGAGCTGCATAAAGGACCAGTAGAAGATAAATAAGGAGTTTTTTTTTTGTTTTTTGTTAACTGTAAATCATGCAAATATATTCCAGTAGAGTCCCAGAAGATAAATATAGAGCTTGAAAATATGCAGATTATGTCCCCTTTTTAAAGAGACGGACACATCACTCGAACAAACACAAAGTCTTTTCTAGTGAAGCGATCAGCTGATTGTGTCACGTAAATTTCCGCAGTCAGGATCTCCCAGTTAAACTTCACTTCATATAATATCAATATTTTAAGCCTGTGAGTTGTAGCTTGTGAGGAACAGCTGTTAATTTAGGAGACTCTATAAATGATACTGATTCACTTAAATGCTTTTCAGCCACAAATACACACTTATTATCTCATTCTCATTACAACTTATCACCAGTATCTGCAGATTCATTCACTCATTTATCCACTTTCTTTAAATTGTGAAAAAACAAAATAACCCTCAGTTTAGCTTCAGATCTGAAGGCCAAAAACACAGGGAAGTAAAGTTGTGTTTTCCACATTCAGCTGGCTCAGTGTGGACACGGCCTAAGCCAACCTGCCAGTTTGAAGAACAGCACCTCCAAACAATGGTTGTTTACCTGCCAGACGGCGAGCAGAAGAAGGCGAGCTTTGCGGGGCTGTAGCCCAGTCTGAGCCGCACTTGGCTGGTGTGTGTTGTTTCCCACACTGGTTTTAATATGTGTGTGTGTGTGTGGCTGGCAGGCAAGCAGGGGGAAGTTTCTCTGTGGCACTATGAGCATACAGAGGATGACCTAACACTCTGGTTCCTTCCTCTCCGGCCCCCACAAGTCCCTGAATTGTTTATTGCACCTCTGTGTGCTCTTATAATTTAGTCTTAACAGCCCTCTCTGAGAAAATGGCCTCAGCAGCAGCTCTCTGTGCGGTTTAAACATCAAAACTTCACACACACACACACACACATAGTTCAGGATCAGGAGTGTTTGGAAACTTTGAATATTGAAACTGAATTTTGAGCTTTTTTTTTTTGTAGATATTTGTTGAAACTGTGAATGTAGGTCAGCACTATTGTTCAGCGGTGGTATTAAAGTGAAAGTGGTGGATCAGTTTTGAACTATGCAGTAAATGTAAAGTTTATCCTGAGTGGACAATCAGGACAAACACCTATTGAAATCACATCGATACCAAGTTGCATCGATACGTCTCCCGTCAAACGATACCTGCAATCGATCCTTTTTGCACCCAGATCTAGAAAATATGACTATTTGTATGGACTTTCTCACAGCCAATCAACACAAGCGTTCTTGGATTTAACCCGACATGTGATTGGTCCACTGCCACAGCAGCTACGACCCGTCTGTGGTGGTGAAGTCGTGGTGAATTTGAGTTAGCGTGCTTAGCATGTTCAGCAGCCAAGATGTGACACCTAAACGCTCTAAAGTGTGTCTACACTACACGCCTGTTACACCTGATAAAAGACAGAGACCTACATGTGTTAATGGGAATCTTATGAAGTATCAGTATCACTTTAAGGGTTCTTTGATTGGTAGTGGTATCATAGTTTTTAAACCGATACTCAGCACTATAAAGGTCTCAGTTTGCTCACCTGTGAAACCGCATACTTTCCTATTCCCATTCTAATGAAGGACTCAGTTGGTATCAGTATCTCTTTAAGGGTTCTTGGATTGGTGCTGGTATCGTAATGTTTTAAATGATACCCAACCCTTATTAATGTGACGTATCTCATAGTTTCGAGATACCAGACAATCGAGATCAGAGGTCTTCGCCCACTGAAGTCTTTAGATTTTCTAGATGTACAGTAGTTGCTTGAATGAGGCCGAAAACAGCTGCTAACAAACTTACAATATCCCCTTTTACATTTAATAAAGACCACGCCTTACTGAAAAAGATGCTGTCTGCCCGTTAACGCCCTAAAGACTTTGGGTTGGTTCTGCAATTCAGATTTTGTAATTGTGTCCACCCAGTTTTAACAAGAAAAGCTGTGAGATCCTCAGTCTTCAGTCTCTATGAAGCATTTACAGTCTGACCTTTGAGTCCATGTATCTCCTGTTGATTCAAACTGTAAACCTTTTGAGAAACCAGTCAAAGTAAAAAAGGTTTCTGATCAAAGAGGAAGTCGGAGCATGACCTAAGACCTCTTCTTTTCACCTTAAAACACTACACACAAAACAAAACTGTGGTTACTGACTCGGCAACAGTGGCTTATAATACGCTGGAAATGAAGCAGCAGCAGCACATTACATTGCTTTGTCAGAGTCAGAATCGGAGTTTTGTTTTTAATAATCCACCCACATCAATACATGACTCTGCTGACCTGTAGAAAATAAAGACATGATACATCTTTAACTTTGCTGATCTAACCTTTAGGTCATTGTTGTTTCTTTTCAACTGACAGGAAATGAATACTTCACTAGGAAAAATGATTCATGGCTGAAGTCATTTAGCCAAAAAAGCTAAATTCAGAGTATTTGCAGGCTTTAAAAATATTGAAAACTGAATTTAGAAAGGTAATAAATAGTCTTAAATTTCATGTAGGAAGGTTTTGAATGTTTTCCTTCGCCCACTGCCGATGGTGACGTTAGTTTAGAGGTTGGTAGTTTATTCTATTAGTGTTTATTCGTTTATTTAAGTAGTTTATTTTTAGTGTTTGCTGTGAGACATTTCACTTTTTTTTAGGTGTTATATCTTTTAGATACTGCAGGGAACTTTTACTGGCACCTTTTCACACACAGAATTTGATTTCTTTGTACAACTTTTGGGTATTTTTATGTTTCTGTCTATCTATCTATTTGTTTATCTATCTAACCGCCTATCTATCTATCTATCTACTTACCCATCCATCTATCTATCTATCTATCCATCTATCTACTTACCCATCTATCTATCTATCTATCTATCTATCTATCTATCTATCTATCTATCTATCTATCTATCTATCTATCTATCTATCTATCTATCTATCTATCTATCTATCTATCTATCTATCTATCTATCTATCTATCTCTTACCCAACATAATAAATTACACACATCAATTGCTTCACATTAAAAGTGCCTAATAGATTAAAACAATGTTAAAAAAGAAACAGAACAAAAATGAATGTAATATCAAAATAGTAAAATAAGAACATAGTGAAAGTAGCTAAAACTCAGAATAAGCAGAACATATAAGGTCAACATGTTAAAAGTGATTATTTGTACCTGTGCAGCAGTTTGAGTCAAACCGGCCCTTCTTCACTTCCTCTTCTTCTCTGGTTTTAAGAGGAAGTGCTGTCAGAAAACAACAAAAACACTCCTCTCAATATGTCTCAGTACTGAAAGTCTTCCTCATCCTCACCCTCATCCTCACCGCACGGCGCACGCTGTGTTGTTTCTGTGTGAGTCATCGGATGTGTGAGGACGGGTTTGGGTTTGTTGGTTTGTGGATGTTGAGGTGTTTCAGTCACAGCGCTGAAATCTGTACGGATCACGGTGCTGCTGAACCAGACAAAAGCTTCAGGGTTTTTTAACCTTTGTGTCGTCCTCCCGGGTCAAATTGACCCCTTCTTTCCTTCCTTCCTTCCTTCCTTCCTTTCCTTCCTTCCTTCCTTCCTTCCTTTCTTCTTTCCTTTCCTCCCTTCCTTCCTCCGTCCTTTCCTCGCTTCCTTCCTCCCTCCCTCCTTTCCTTCCTTCCCTCCTTCCTTCCTTCCATCTTTCCTCCCTCCCTCCTTCCTTCTTTCCTTCCCTCCTCCCTCCTTTCCTTCCTTCCTTCCTTCCTGTGCCCGTCACAGATTTAAAATGTGAGCTTTTCTTTCTCATGTGAGAGTTAAATGAATCATTTTGGGGTTTGGATTGTTAATTGATTTTTTTTTTTTTTTAAACCTGCCCAAATACTAAATACTAGTCACTTTGGGATGTGGTATTTTTTAGAGATAAGATTTATTGATTAATCAAGAAAATAATAGCCAGATGAATTGATAATGAAAATAATTGTTAGTTTCAGCCGAAGATACCAAACCACAACATTTTTAAAAGCCACTTTTTAACCCTCCTGTTGTCCTCGAGTCAAGAAAGGAAGGAAAGATGGAAGGAAGGAATGATGGAAGGGAGGAAGAAGGAAGGAAAGAAGGGAGGGAGGAAGGAAGGAGGGAAGGAAGGAAGAAAAGGAGGGAGGGAGGAAGGAAGGGAGGAAAGGAAATGAGGAAGGAAAGGAAGGAAAGACGGAGGAAAACAGGAAGGAAGGTAGCAGGGAGGGAGGAAAGAAGGAACGAGGGAGAGAGGGAGAAAGGAAGGGAGGAAGGTAGGGGGGAGAAAAGAAAAAAAGAAGCAGGGAGGGAGGAAAGAAGGAAGGGATGAAGTAGAGGAAGGAAGGAAGTAGGGGAGGAGGGAAGGAAAGAAGGAAGGAAGGAAGGAAGGGAGGAAAGAAAGAAGGAACAGTCAAAACAGACGGGGTCAATTTGACCCGGGGCGACGACACGAAGGTTAAGCAAGAAAAGTGAATATTTTATATACGTTCGGAGCGTCCGGACTCAGGTGAGCAGGATGATGACCTGTCGATGTTAACCCATCTTTTCCTTCCTGCAGGTGAGTACATCAAGAACTGGCGACCGCGCTACTTCCTGCTGAAGTCAGACGGCTCTTTCATCGGCTACAAGGACAAACCGCAGGACTCCGACCTGGCTTACCCGCTCAACAACTTCTCCGTAGCAAGTAAGACACGAGCAGAGGTTTGATGTCCGCTGTGTAACGAATGCAAACAAACAAACATCACAATACGTCTCTCTCTCTCTCTGTGTGTGACGATCAGAGTGTCAGCTGATGAAGACGGAGAGGCCCAAGCCGAACACCTTCATCATCCGCTGTCTGCAGTGGACCACCGTCATCGAGAGGACTTTTCATGTCGACACACCTGATGAGAGGTGAGCCTTCGTCCTCCTCCTCTTCCTCCTCAGTGGTTTTGTTCTTACATATGAGTCTGGAAGAAAGAAACAGGATTATTTATAACATCTAATTTATCTAAAAATATCTATTAAAGTACTGGCTACTGTTGTTTCTTAGCTAATGATGAAAGTTAGTCTAAGTTAAAGTATTTCATTATTGGTTAAAAAATGAATCACATTATTTTAATCAAAAATACAATATGGCCCACTTCAAAAAAATATTAATTACTTTTGTCTCTTCTGTAAATTATGTTACCAGAAAAAAACATATTTAAAATAATTAAAATAATTATTCTGCCCTTATATCTTATTTATTATTCATTGGGATTTCACAGGTTTCCGATAAACACTGATAAACAGATAAACGCTGACTCTGATATTATAATAACAAACTAAAGGACAATAAAGAAAAGAGGTTCAATAATTTCCTTATTATATCCCAAGAAGACTCCTGTTAATTATATGTAAAATACAGATAGCATTCACCTCAGTGCTACTGTAACCGGACCTCTTTCAGTCAGTAAATAGAAGACCGACTCTACATGAAAAAATACGTAATCTGTCTACAGGTGTGTATATAAAATTGGACGTACAGAGCATCCGGAGAGTATTACCACCCCTTCACTTCCCCCACAGCCTTACAGCATTATTCCAAAATGGATTAAATTCCTTTTTTTTCTCATCAATCTTCACACAATACCCCATAATGAAAAAGAAAAAAGGTTTATTAGAAATTCTTGCAAATGTATTAAAAATAAAAAACTGAAATATCACATGTACATAAGTATTCACTCCCTTTGCTATCCTGTTTCCACTGATCATCCTTGAGATGTTTCTACAACTTGACTGGAGTCCACCTGTAGTAAATTCAATTGATTGGACATGATTTGGAAAGGCACACACCTGTCTATATAAGGTCCCACTGTTGACAGTCAGAGCAGAAACCAATGAAGTCAAAGGAATTTGACAGGACAGGATTGTATCGAGGCACAGATCTGGGGAAGCATACAAAAAAAAGTCAGCAGCATTGAAGGTCCCGAAGAGCACAGTGGTCTCCATCATTCGTAAATGGAAGAAGTTTGGAACCACCAGGACTCTTCCAAGAGCCGCCCAGCCAAACTGAGCCATCGGGGGAGAAGGACCTTGGTCAGGGAGGTGACCAAGAACCCGATGGTCACTCTGACAGAGCTCGAGCGTTCCTCTGTGGAGATGAGAGAACCTTCAGGAAGGACAACCATCTCTGCAGCTCTACACCAATCAGGCATTTTATGGTAGAGTGGCCAGACAGAAGCCTCTACTCAGTAAAAGGCTCATGACAGCCTGTTTAGAGTTTGCCAGAAGGCATCTAAAGGACTCTCAGACCATGAGAAACAAGATTCTCTGGTCTGATGAAACCAAGATTGAACTCTTTGGCCTGAAAGCCAAGCGTCACGTCTAGAGGAAACCAGGCATCTCTCATCACCTGGCTAATAGCATCCCTACGGTGAAGCATGGTGGTGGCAGCATCATGCTGTGGGGCAGGAACTGGGAGACTAGTCAGGATCGAGGGAAAGATGAACGGAGCGAAGTACAGAGATCCTGGATGAAAACCTGCTCCAGAGTGCTCAGACTGGGGCGAAGGTTTGTGAATGTCCTTGAGTGGGCCAGCCAGAGCCCAGACTTGAACCTGATTGAACATCTCTGGAAAGACCTGAAAATATCTGTGCAGCGACGCTCCCCATCTAACCTGACAGCTTGAGAGGATCTACAGAGAAGAATGGGAGAAATACCCCAAATACAGGTGTGCCAAGCTTGTAGCTTCATACCCAAGAAGACTTGAGGCTGTAATTGCTGCCAAGGCGCCTCAACAAAGTACTGAGTAAAGGGTGTGAATACTTACCTACATGCGATATTTCAGTTTTTAATTTTTAATACATTTGCAAAAATGTCTAAAAAACCTTTTTCGTTTTGTCATTATTGTGTGAAGATTGATGAGAATAAGTGGTGTGAATACTCTTCGGATGCACTGTATATGAAAATGAATGATTAATAAGTCTTGTGTTTCTTTCAAAGAAATTCCTCCGGAAATCAACAACTGCTTTGAAAGTCAATTAAAGTCGACCAATTAAACCAACAGGTTTAACTTTGGACTTTTTACCTAAAATTACTGCTAAATTTCCTCATTCTTACCACCTGTAAAACACATCTAAACAGCTTATCGTATATTAGCATAGACTTACTGTAGGCTAAATGAGCGCAGTATTGTATAAGAAAAAAGAAACAAAAATAAGGTGAGAAGTCTGAGATAAAACACAATGACAATATGTGTATTTCTCAGTCCTGAACCAGACTGGAGAGTTTTCGTGTTTAATTCTCCTCGGTGGACACAACAAAAGTCTGTCAACACAGCGAGAAGAAAGACAGGAAATCGGGGTGTGGGTCTGAGGCCGCACGCCAAGTTTCATTCCAAAACACAATATAATGTATACATTATGACTTATTACCTCATGTTATTAACAGGACACAGCCAACAACAACCTGGTATCACATGGCTTTTACAGCAGCTGTAGGATATGAGTTAAACAGGACATTCATTGGGTTGCATGTAAACTTAAAAAATGATTCTAACTCTGTACATTTAATCAGTATTTTAAAGGATGTTTCTCAGTAGTTTTGGTTTTCCTCCTGTTCATACTGACCATTAGAAGATCCCTTCATAATGTTTACAATGGACGTAATGGAGGATAAAATCCACAGTCCTCCTTCTGTGTAAACATGGAATTAAAAGTTGATCTGAAGCTAATATGAAGCTTCAGTCGTCCAAATGAGTCAAATCTTCATCTTCTATGTTTCAACGTTACAGTGTTTTTAGTACCAAAGTCTTTTTGTTACTATACTTCCACCACAGCTCAACAGGGAAACACTAAGAGGGAATCTGATGCTAAAAAGACTGTAAATGTGTCAGATATCATTGATATGACTAACTCACACTGATGAAGCTCAATAGAAGCTGATCAGCTACTTTTAAATGACTGTGTGGACACACTGTGGCACATCTGAAGGAGATATTTTAATAGTCAGTATGAACAGGAGGAATGATTACAGAGAGGAAAAACCTCTTTCACTGCTCACATGGACACCTGACTGCTGCTTTAACCCTTTGTAGGTTATCTCTTTGAGGCCATGACAACATAAAACATGATTTTTTTTCTCATTGACCCTACATTTTATGTTTTACAGACCTCTACAGACCTCATTCACACCTCATTTGTTCAAAACCTTTTATTAAAAACATGTTAGAGACTCATTCTGTTCATATACAAGCTTAAAAAATGAAATTCAGCTTCATAAATGTCTCCAGCAGGATCTCTGATGTCAGCAGTGATTTGTTTTATTCTTCGTTTATACACTATAGCACAACCTGTATCTATAGCAACAATAGAACAACCTGTATCTATAGCAACCATAGAACAACCTGTATCTATAGCCACCATAACATAATCAGTATCTATAGCAACCATAGAACAACCTGTATCTATAGCAACCATAGAACAACCTGTATCTATAGCCACCATAACATAATCTGTATCTATAGCAACCATAGAACAACCTGTATCTATAGCAACCATAGAACAACCTGTACCTATAGCCACCATAACATAATCTGTATCTATAGCAACCATAGAACAACCTGTATCTATAGCAACCATAGAACAACCTGTATCTATAGCAACCATAGAACAACCTGTATCTATAGCAACCCCATAATACAACCTGTATCTATAGCAACCATAACACAATCTGATGGTCTGTGTGTGCATTACATAGCTCATACAAGTGCTAAAGATTGCCCAAAAAGTTAAATGGGTTCAATAGATTTAGTTTTTGAGTAGATATTATGATACAAAGTGACCTCTACCAAACAGTTGAGCAGACCTATAAAAGGGGTTAAGACATACTTGAACATGTAGGTCAAGTATAAAAATGAAACCACAGTTAGAGCGCCTCCTGCTGGTGTGTTTTAACCCGCCGTTCGTCTCCTGTTAGGGACGAGTGGGCCGAGGCCATCCAGATGGTCGCAGAGTCCCTGGCCAAGCAGGAGGAGGAGGGCATCCTGTGCAGCCCCACCTCTGCCATCGAGAACGTCAACGAGGAGGAGATGGACACCTCCATCAGCCACTACAAACGAAAGGTGACCAATAGGAAACAATCTGCCTAAAAAACACACCTGAGCATCCTCGACTTGTTTTATTGTTGGTAGGGCTGGGCGATTATGGCAAAAATCTAAATCACGATTAATTGAACATTTAACCTCGATTACGATTAATGAACGATTATCTCCTCCCTTGATGAACAATTATGTATTTTCACAGTTTCTTTTGTTTTGTATTTTACACATGAGGATCTTTAGGGAGGTAAAATAATGATGTTTGAAGGTGTGACGCTGTGGTTAATGTTTAGTTTACTTGATTAGAACTATGTAAAGATCATGGTTTGGGTTAAAAAGATATGCAACCTTTGCTGTCATGGCAACAGTGAACACCACCATTAATTGACATGAGCAAGATTAAGTCGATCAGAGTTTCTAAATGTCGGTTTCGATTATTTTTCGATTAATTGCCCAGCCCTAATTGTTGGTGTATTTTTCTTTGTCTTGTGTTTAACTGGGCAAGTTTAGATGAAGTAGATATTTCCAGCAGCCATAAGGATGCTAGGCCTATGCAGAATCAGAGTGAGAAGATGTGAGTTTATTGAATGTTTCTCCTTCTTCTTCTTCTTCTTTTTTTTTGTATCCAGACAATGAATGACTTTGACTATCTGAAGCTTCTGGGCAAAGGCACTTTTGGGAAAGTCATTCTCGTGAGGGAGAAGGCAAGCGGCACCTACTACGCCATGAAGATCCTAAAGAAGGAAGTCATCATAGCCAAGGTCCTTTACCAGATTCTTTAATCATCTGTGTGGCACTTTTCTAAATGTTATTAATCTGCAACTGTAGTTTATTTTTTATTCTTGATGCCACAGATTGAAATGACTCATATAATCAAGACTTTATATGTAAAAATAATCAAATGGATTTATCGTTGATGTCTACTCCCAACCTTTATGACTGAAAACAGGCAACTTTGTCTCCTCATTGATCAATCAATCATTAATCTGCCTCCTCTTCTTCTTTTCTTTGTTTTATTTCGCAGGATGAAGTTGCTCACACGCTCACAGAAAGTAGGGTATTAAAAAACACTCGACATCCATTCCTAACTGTGAGTATCATCGTGTAGATTTGCATTATAAAACATTAAATGTGTGGAGACATTTAATTCACTTCCTACTTTTAACAAAATAAGAGAAGCATGCGGTCACCGAGTCTTTTGAAGCCTTGTCAATGATAAGAGCCGGAAAGATGCTCCGAATTAAGACCACAAAGCTTCTGCTCTTTAAAGAAATGATGTGTTTGAAACAGTCTGAGTTTAAAATAATGATTTTATATTTGTGTTTCAGTCTCTGAAGTACTCGTTCCAGACTAAAGATCGACTGTGCTTTGTCATGGAGTACGTCAACGGAGGAGAGGTGAGACTCTTTTATTCTTTTAGTCTCATTTCATGCTGGAAAGTTATTTCAAGCGTTACTGAAGAGTTGTTGATGAACGACACAAAGAGCTCAATCAGAACGCAGCCGCTCCGTTCACTGTGGTTTTATTTGGAGAGTTTTTGGGACTCGGACGTCTCCGCTGTTGTGTTTTGGAGTTTGAAGCACTAATTTGTACCAGAAGATAAACTTATTTATATTTAATAACTTACATAGAAGGAGGTTAAACTGAATCTAATGTTTCCCTCCAAAAGGTAATTCATCTTCTTTTTGGAGCTTTTCCTTCACCATCCCCCCAATTTCTCAAACGATTACCCAAAAAAGTTAAATGGGTTAAATAGATTTAGTTTTTGAGCAGATATCATGACACAAAGTAGGTCACTACCAAACGGTTGAGCAGACCTCCAAAGAGTTAATGGTGAGATTCGAACCATTAGACACAAAAGTAAGGCATTGATTTATCCTTTAACAGGAAACATGATTACTTCGTCCAAATCATCATCCTGTCTCTTAGACCTGATCCCAACTAGGCTGCTTAAGGAAGTACTTACCCACTTAAGATCTGCTGTATGTGTAAAGTGCCTTGAAGATGACTTTTGTTGTAATTTGGCGCCATAGAAATAAAGATTGATTGATTGACATAGAGCAGGTCTAGACCCAACATTCCCCTTTAACTGGAAGAAACCTCAAACAGCACCGAACTCTAGGTGGGCGGACATCTACCTTTACCATCGTTTATGGCCGCTCTACTTTTTTGGCCAGTTTTGACACCTTTATGGCGCACGGTGCGATGAAAATGCAACTTTTAAATGTGTATTTTACCCCCTTTTTTACCCTAAAGTACATGGCTCTATCAGGCTTTATTAAAAAATGTCAATGACTTGTAACAGTCAATAGTCAGGGACATAAAAGTCTTATATATCTACAGTGAGCTAATAATCTATTGATCAATTCATCAGCTTTTATATTAGACTGCATTCGTTGTATCTACAGGTACGAAGTGAACCTAATAAAAGTTGGGTGAGACAAAGATAAAAGATCGTCCTTAGCCCTCAAAAATGACAATACCTATGAAACATCTCCAGTGACACTCAGTCGTATGATTTGATTGAACGATTAGAGAATCCTAAACTACTTTTCTTTTTGAGTATAACTGAGTGTTAATTTGATCACTGTAGAAAAATGTCCGGCAGTCATTTTCATCTTGACAGCTGAGGTTTGTGAACTTGTAATTTTGTTTTTTCTCCGCAGTTGTTTTTCCACTTGTCAAGAGAAAGAGTATTTTCGGAGGACCGCACCCGTTTCTACGGCGCCGAGATCGTCTCCGCTTTAGACTACCTACATTCTGCCAAGATCGTCTACCGTGATCTGAAGGTAACCTGTGAAGCACCTGCTCTCTGTTAAAGGGTCAATTACAATTTTAAAGGGTTGAAATATGAAAATAAACGTATGAATAACTTGCACACATTCTTTTTTTGTGGACCCAGCATCAAATTTTATTATGGCATGGCAGGATTATGGCAAAAATGTCTAAGTGGTGTAACCATAAAAACTTTGTACCAAATAATTCAACTTGCTTAAAAACAGTAAATTGTCAATAAAACACCATATCAACTAGTTTGGCATGATCTTACATTATAACTTTATATTAAATAAAGGTAATGGAATACTATTGTTCTACATATTACATTTACTCTGGTAACCATGGAGACCAGGAACCTTTCTTTCTTTCTTTCTTTCTTTCTTTTTTTATCCTACTTCGTTCTTTCTTTCTTTCTTTAATTCTTTCTTTCTCTTTCTTTCCTTCTTTCCTTCTTTCTTTCTGTAATTATCCTACTTCTTCTTCTTTGTTTGTTTCTTTCTTTCTTTGTTTGTTTGTTTCTTTCTTTCTTTCTTTCTTTTCTTCTTTCTTTCCTCATCCTACTTTTTATTCTTTCTTTCTTACTTACTTTTTCTGTCTGTCTGTCTTTCTTTCTTTCTTTCTTTCTTTCTTTCTTTGTTTCTTTCTTTCTTTGTTTCTTTCTTTCTTTCTTTCTTTTCTTCTTTCTTTCCTCATCCTACTTTTTATTCTTTCTTTCTTACTTACTTTTTCTGTCTGTCTTTCTTTCTTTCTTTCTTTCTTTCTTTCTTTCTGTCCTTATACTACTTCTTCTTATTTCTTTCTTTCTTTCCAGGAGGATAAAATATGTAATATTTATCATTCTTTTGTGGTTACACCATTTGACATTTTCAGGAGCATTCAGTCTTACTTTTGGTTAAAAAATGGTGTAAATATCATTTCAAATGATATAAAACCAACAAAAATACTAAATGTACATTTTAACAAACCTGATGCTGCTTTTAAAACTAGTTTAACTGATTTTTTATTTGTTCTTCTTGCCAACCCTTATTAATCACTGACCCATAAGTTTAAATTGTTGTTGTTTTTCTTCCTCTCTTCTCTCGTCCTCTTCATCAGCTGGAGAACCTCATGTTGGACAAAGACGGACACATTAAGATCACGGACTTCGGCCTCTGTAAAGAAGGCATCACCGACACTGCCACCATGAAGACTTTCTGCGGGACACCAGAGTACCTCGCTCCTGAGGTCAGAGAACAAACACTCTGATTATTGTTTTCATTTTATGACTGTTTGATTAACCCTCCTGTTGTCCTCGAGTCAAGGAAGGAAGGGAGGAAGGAAGGGAAGGAGGAAGGGAGGAAGGAAGGAAAGGAGCTAGGAAGGGAGTAAGAAGGAAGGATGGATGGAAGGGATGAAGAAGGAAGGAAAGGAGGAAGGAAGGGAAAAAGAAGGAAGGAAGGATGGATGGAAGGGATGAAGAAGGAGGGAAAGTAGGGAGGGAAGGGAGGAGGGAGGGAAGGAAGGGAGGAAGAAGGAAGGAAGGGAAGAAGGAAGGAAAGGAGCGAGGAAGGAAGGGAGTAAGAAGGAACGATGGATGGAAAGGATGAAGAAGGAAGGAAAGGAGGTAGGAAAGAAGGAAGGGAGGACAGAGGAAAGAAGGGAGGAAGGGAGGACAGAGGAAAGATGTAAGGAAGGAAGGTAGGAGGGAGAAAGGAAAAGAGGAAGGGAGGAAGGAAGGAAAAAAGGACAGAGGAATAAAGGAAGGGAGGAAGGTAGGGGGGAGGAAAGAAAGAGAGAAGGAGGGAGGGAGGGAGGAAAGAAGGAAGAGAGGAAGGAAAGGAATGAATGAAGGAAGGAGGGAAGGAAAGAAGGAGGGAGGGAGGAAAGAAGGAAGGGAGGAAGGAAAGGAATGAATGAAGGAAGGAAAGGAATGAATGAAGGAAGGAAGGAGGGAAGGAAAGAAGGAGGGAGGAAAGAAGGAACAGAGGAAGGAAAGGAATGAATGAAGGAAGGAGGGAAGGAAAGAAGGAGGGAGGGAGGAAAGAAGGAAGGGAGGAAGGAAAGGAATGAATGAAGGAAGGAAGGAGGGAAGGAAAGAAGGAGGGAGGAAAGAAGGAACAGTCAAAGCAGACGGGGTCAATTTGACCCGGGAGGACGACACAAAGGTTAAAACGAGACAAAGAAAGATGTTTGAGATGAAACATTAACCCCATAAACCAAAGTCATGTGTCTTTTGTCTCACATGAAAATCTAGAAAAGTGTTTCAGACTCTTTGTTTGTCACGAAGCAGCAAAACCACCAGAGCTGAACGTGGAAGTCTCTAAAAGATGCAATTCCTCAAATCGCTGCTAAATATTGTCCTTTACAACAAACGCAGGATGTCACTTACTGATTTCACTTCTTCTAACGTGTCACCTTAGTGGAGATTATGAAAGTTATAGTTGCATTAAAAAGGATATGAAAGAGGTCATCAGTTAGGTCTGGGTCAAAAAATAGTTGCATGAAAAAAAGGAAGAAAAAGAGTCACAGGTTGTTTAGAAAGTTTCATTCGATCTATTGATGCATTAAAATTAAAAATGCATTATTTTCAGCTGGAACAATGATTAATAAGGAGCTCAAATGAACATTAAGTGTGTTTTTCTTGCTGTAATGATTCCTCCTGTTCATACTGACCATTAGATCCCTTCATAATGTTTACAATGTTAGTGATGGAGGACTAAACCCACAGTCCTCCTTCTGTGGAAACATGTATTTAAAAGATGATCTGGAGCTAATTTATTTTGGGTATTTCCCATAGACTGTATATAAGAAATAGACGTAACATCTGTGACGTCACCAATTGGTTTGTGGACTGCTGCTCGGAGGCCAATAGTATCGGATCTGAGCAGCGCCATCTTGAAAATTTCAGGTGAATGCCGGGAAAAATAAAAACAGGGATTCTACTTATATGGGCATCAGGAGGAGCATGAGGCGCCCTCCTGAACCTGTGAACCAATCAACCTGTCAATCACGATGTAGCCACGCCCTAATGCATACCCTGCTTTATCGTCAAATATAAAATCAGGGAGGCCAAAATGTCCCAAATGAACATCATACTGCATTGAAGAAGGCTTTAAACTAGCGATTGAGACCATAAACACATTTTGAAAACGTTTACTGAGGTTAGAAATCAAGTGAGAAGTTGGTGAATTCTCCATTGACTTGTATAGAGACGGAAGTCCTTTTGACACCAAAACGGTCGCCCCCAGGTGGCCTTTTGATAGAATGCAGTTTTAAGTTACTTCCGCATTGGCCTCATTTCAGAGGACCAGAACTCCCCGCCTGGTATGAACAGGAGGAATGATTACAGCTGTTTTAACACACGTCTGAAATACTTTGAATTTGTCCTTTTAAGAGCAGGTTTGATATTATAACTGGGAACATTATGTTAAAGCAGTGTTGTCTGGTTGTTACGTCATCAGGTGTTGGAGGACAACGACTACGGCCGGGCGGTGGACTGGTGGGGTTTGGGCGTGGTGACGTACGAGATGATGTGCGGCCGCCTGCCGTTCTACAACCAGGACCACGAGAAGCTGTTCGAGCTAATCCTGATGGAGGAGATAAAGTTCCCACGAACCCTGTCGGCCGACGCCAAGTCGCTGCTGTCGGGGCTGCTCATCAAAGACCCCAACAAAAGGTAACGCAGCAACACAAGTCTGCAGGGTTCATATGTGAAGGGGTGAAAAGTGAGGAGAGGAAGTTGAGGAGCCGCCTTATTAGTAACGAGCACTTACAGCTGTGTACAAGTGTGCAATTATGCAGAGAAAATGACTTTTTGTAGGTTTTTTGGCCATTTTATTAGATGAAAAACAGAAGAGAGCTGACAGGAAATGAGAAAGGAGAGAGTTGGATGACCTGTATGTGGAGATGAGCGATTACATGGAAAGTGACTCAAACTAGTAGATAACCAACGTGGCCTGTTTCTCCCCAATTTTCACAAAATTCAGGGAAATTACAGAGTATTTTTGTCATGTAGAAGATTCATTCATGTATTATCACCATTTTCAGGCTTTCATGAGGATCTTCGCTGTTGCTTTGACCTGAATGTTGCTCTGTCTTATTATCAGCTCGTCAGTCATCTGTAAAACACTGTTGTACGACAGCTGCTACATAAACAAAGTTTGATTGATTGACATTTTTAGATAATACACTTATTAGAGCTGGGTATCGTTCCATCCAGTACCGATCCAAGAGCCCTTAAAGTGATAATGATACCAACTGAGTATTTCATTAGATTCCCATTAACACATTTAGGTCTCTGTCTTTTATCCGGTGTAACAGGCGTGTAGTGTAGACACACATTTTACAGAGTTTAGTCAGCATTTTGACTGCTGAACTGTTAAGCACGCTAACTCCAATTCACCACGACAGATAGGGTTGGGTACCTTTCGCATTTGAACCGATACGATGTTCACTATCGGTACTCAACGTTACTTAATTTCGGTACTTTACTTTAAATCTGTAATGGCTGAAGTATCAAACCAAAAAGTCCCAAAATTCTTACTTTAAATAGAGTATAATTATAAAACACAAGTATACACAGTGCAATGTGTAGTGAAATGTTTAGTGGTGCTTTCCAGCAAAGATAAAGATACATTTAACACACACACACAAATTAAACAAAAGAATAAAGATATAAATATTAAGGGTACAATTAGAAAAATATAATCAGTGTAAATATGAGATATAAAGTAAATATCTAAAACATATATAAGAAATACAAAATATATATACAAATATATCCACATAGGTTATTAATCATATTTCTTCTAAACATATTTATCAGCACTGTTTCTCATAATGCATCTGTGTAGTTTTAGTGCTATTATAGAGTTACCATGGTAACTGAGTTGAGTAGATGTAATGATGTTTATGGGATTTCTCGACAAACGCCACCAGCTGGTTACTGGCGGTATTGCACCCTGGAAAGCTACCCTGGAATAAATAGCTGAACATATTATTCTGCCGTGACGTGTGCACAGAGGATGATTAACCTTAATGTACTGAAATTTGGGGCCGTTTGATTTGCCGTCAATCAGTACTTGGTTGTACCGACATAGTTCGGTTGGTACCATTTAAAAGTAGCGACCTCTGTACCAAACCCTAACCACAGGCAGGTTGGACCAAGCACATGTCACATTAACCCTTAAACAGGCATGAGTGGAAAATAATTTGATGTTACTAGTTACCTTTTTTGCACCTAAGTAAAACATTTCCATCAATATATTTTCAAATTATTTTGTATATTTTAGATTTTTATGAGTTGTATCTCGTCCAAGATACGTTGTTCCTGTTAAGGTATAAAAATGGTCATAATGGTAAACAATTGAATGCTTTATTTGATAAAGAGAATCGCTTTCCCTGCTCATTAATGTCACACATACTAGTGTTTTATCATTTCTATCAAAGTATATACTCGCCACAAGCTTCAGTTCTACCAATCTAGTCGTCACAATTCAAGGCACATACAATTAAACAACCATCGTAACCAATCATGCTCCTAACAGGGTTTTAAAGAGTCTGTATCTCCTGCTGCACGTTGCCTGTTTAAGGGTTATAAAAGAGTGAGCAAAAAGGATGGATTGCATGTATCGTTTGACGGGAGACTTTTCAATACTACTTGGTATTGATTTATTTGGGTCGATAGCTTCAAAGGTTAGAGAACCAGTATCAGCTCTGACACTTATATTATAATCTGCTTCCCTTGGTGGCAGCAGGCGAGGAAGAGGAGGAGGAGGAGGAAGAGGCAGACTTCTCTCCTCACAACTCCTCAGTTTAATCCGTCCATAGATTAAACATCTGAGTCCGACATCGATCTGAGCAGATACTATACGTCTAAAGCAAAGGTGCCAAACATGCGGCCCTTGGGCCAGAACCGGCCCGCCGAGGGGTCCATTCCGGCCCACTTTCCTTCCTGTCTTCTTTTCCTTCCTTCTTTCCTTCATTCCTTCTGTCCTTCCTTCCCGTCTTCTTTTCCTTCCTTCCTTTCCTTCTGTCCTTCCTTCCTTCTTTCCCTCTTTCCTTCCTTCTTTCCTTCCTTCTTTCCTTCCTGTGTTATTTTCCTTCCTTCCTTCCTGTCTTTTTTTCCTTCCTTCCTTCCTTCCTTCCTTCCTTCCTTCCTTCCTTCCTTCCTTCCTTCCTTCCTTCCTTCCTTCCTTCCTTCCTTCCCGTCTTCTTTTCCTTCCTTCCTTTCCTTCTGTCCTTCCTTCCTTCTTTCCCTCTTTCCTTCCTTCTTTCCTTCCTGTCTTCTTTTCCTTCCTTCCTTCCTGTCTTTTTTTCCTTCCTTCCTTCCTTCCTTCCTTCCTTCCTTTCCTGTCTTCTTTTCCTTCCTTCTTTCCTTCCTTCCTTCCTTCCTTCCTTCCTGTCTTCTGTCTCTTAATCTTCTTAATAATTAAAAATAGTTTATTTTACAGTTTAAACACCATCTCTAAACCTCCTTAATTATAATTATATTCAGTAAAAGTGCTTTTAGCTGCTAATTTCCCACTCTGGTCTGGTTATCACTGGAGGCGTTTTTTTTCTTTTCTTTTTTTTTTTTTATTCCTCTTAACGAAGAAACCAGTGGAGAAAAAAAAGGACTCACTGCAGCTTCAGAGAGAGCGAACTCGTTCACCCCGCCGGGTTATTTTGGGATCAGTAGCAGGTGGATATTCTGGTTGCATTGATGGAGACTTTTAAAGGAAACAGGAGCATTTTTTTTTTTTTTGATGTCTTTTTTTTAAACTTTTTTTTTTTTGACGTCTCTTGTTTTTCTCTTGACAGGCTGGGCGGCGGACCGGATGATGCGAAGGAGATCATGCGACACAGTTTCTTTGGCACAGTCGACTGGCAGGACGTCTACGACAAGAAGGTGAGAAGCAGGATTTAGCTGCTTTAAGACGTCACTCTGAACTTCAATGGTTTAATTTATTCCAAAGCAGCGTACCTGAGATATTCTTGGTATATCAGGGTTACCTCATTCTTCAAAAAAAAAGAAAGTCTGGCTGGGATTTAAAACTCCAAAATAGAAACATTACCTCGTCTTTATCTCATTTCACCAACATTTAATTTTAACCAACTTGACTGTTAGAGCTTCCCGTTGCTGCGTCACCACATATTTAAGATTTCAGACTCATGCAGGAACATTTTAGTCTAGTAGCCAGGCCCATAGAGTTTTATTGCAGGAATGTGAAGTATGGGTCCCCAGTATACATAAACTGCCGGATGATAATTTGCATATGTTGAGCAATTAGCATAATTAGCATTATTAGCTTAATCGTCCATTTTGACCACATATAAATAATATAAATTGTGGTTTACTCATTTTTTTTAAAATTTTCTTCTATTTATCTTCCTAATATTGTTTTTGCATTGTTGTTGTTTCCTGAGTCTTTAGAGGTAAAATAAAGGTTAATAATAATTTTAAAAATGCTTTAAATTATCCGATTATCATATTTTCTGCTTAATAAGTTTCCTGTTGATTAAGACTAAAAGAATAATCTCTCATGTCCCTAAAAGTCAAACCTGTGGCTGCTGCTAACGTCACACTCAGATTACCACTGTTGATGTTAATGTAACGGATGTTCAGTCTCTCACCGTCTCTCACTTCCTGTCTGTCCCAGCTGGTCCCGCCCTTCATGCCGCAGGTCTCCTCGGAGACGGACACACGCTACTTCGACGAGGAGTTCACAGCACAGACCATCACCATCACTCCGCCAGAGAAATGTAAGAATAAGAACTGCAAATCCAACATTTCTACCTGCGCTGATGACATACTGAAGGATTTTAAAGTTTACACAACTTTTACTCAATGTTGTGTAAACTATTTCTCTTCTCCCAAACGCTGTGGGAGTGGCCGCCGAGTTCGCTGAAGCCCCGCCCCCTACCAAGTGTCACCTGTCAATCAAAGTCACCACCTCTACCAGAAACATGGACGCTATGTCTGAGAGCTTTCTATGGCTAACTCAGCTGCTAACTCGGCGGCTAGCTCGGTGGCTAACTCGGCGGCTAACTCAGCTAACTGGCTACCTGTAGACTGTAGTAGTAGTAGTGTGCGCTGAATGTATTTATACCTCTACAGCAGCAGGGGCGGGTTTATGCTCCGGTGTGTAATTTTCAGACCCGCTCATTAAATCCAGACACAGAAATCAGTTTGTGAAGCCTAGCGCCACAATTCAAATCTAAATGGTTGAAATGCTTTTTACACCTTTTTTAGAAATATATTTATGACCTATTTAACGTGTTTAGAAGAAAATGTCTGAATTCACTTTACACAGTCTTTAATAATAAGTCGGCAGCATCAGAGCCAACACGTTAACCTCTCACTCGTCTACTTCTGTTCTCAGATGACGAGGACGGGATGGACGCGGCGGACAACGAGCGAAGGCCTCATTTCCCACAGTTCTCCTACTCAGCCAGCGGGCGGGAGTGAGCGCTCCGAGGCTCCAGCCAGCCAGCCAGTATTGTCCCCATTCGTGGCCATTTTGAGGAAAACACGTAGCCATTTTAGGAAAGAAGAAGAAGAAGAAGAAAAAGAAAAAAGAAAAAAAAATACCAGTCTCCCCTCTTTTCTCTCCTTCTCTGCCTCCTCGCAGACGGGGGAGAAGTCTTTTTAGGGACTTTAAAAGAGGTTTTTGCACAGTGGGATAGACTCCAGCCGGTCTCCCCACACTAAAAAAAAAAAAAAAAAAAAAAAGAAGTCTCCTACATTTTCAGCGCTATTTACTGCAGAAGGCAATGTTTTTGTTATTTATTTTTCTCTCTCCGTCAGTATTAAGTTGTCGACCCCGGGGGTGCGTTCCTTCATCTTTTGTCTGTTTTTCTGCCCCTTTTTTAAAAAATTCTTTCTTTTCTTTTTGACTTTTTTTGCACTTGGTTTGGAAAAGAGCCGTTTTAGGGAACAAAAAAAAAAACAAAAAACAAAAAAAAACAACCAAAAATGTTGCCTTACGTGTGCAGATGTTTCGTATCATACCGACAGGGTGTTTCTTTTTTTTTTTGTTGTTTTTTTTCTTGGGGGGGGGGGGGGTGGGTTGGTTGTTGTGAGGGGTCATTCTTATTTCAGAATAAGTGCATGGCTCGTGATTCACTCAAAAAAATAAAGAATAAAAACGATTTAAAAAAAGAAGAAAAAAAACCTTTGAAAATAAAAAAAAGAACATTAAAAAAAAATGTTTCTCATACATTTGCCATGGCAGCGCACATTCCCCCCCCCCTCCCCCCTTCCCCAAAATCCCGAAAATCCCATGGCAATGAAAATCACTGTCTACAGGTAACATTAAAAAAGAAAAGAAAAGAAAAGAAAGACAGAAAACGAGAATGGACGAGTCTGTATCATTCCTCTCATCGTTGCAGTGTTACTTTTTGCTCTCGTATTTTTTTTTTAATTTTTAATTTTTTTTCTTGCGCTTTTACTTCTTTTTTTAGTTTTTTCTTTTATTTTGGAAACAGGAAACACTATTTAAAAAAAAAAAAAAAAAAAACTGCCAGAAACTGCACAGTTCACTCAGGCGCCACAGAGCACAACCGCGTTCAAACTCAGCTAACCGCTCCAGCTTTCCACAGCCGGCAGGGGAACGAGGCCTTTCTCTGCTTTTCTCACCGCTTCTTCTTCGTCTCCTGCTCCTCCTCCTCTTCGTCCTCTTCTTCACCACCTCCTCTTCTTCACCACCTCCTCCTCCACCTCCTCCTCCTCTCTTCTGTTTGCTCATCCTAGCTGTAGGACTAGTGGAATGGATGTTTACACAGGGAAACGTGGCTTAATGTATGTATGTAATGTATGTATGTACTGTACTGTATGTATGTGGGACATAGTAAAGGGAGGGGGAGGGGGGGGGTCACAACATTATGCTGTCATCATAGCACACACACACACATTTACACACATACACACATACATGCACACAGGCTCGGAAACAGGAAGCAGCTGCAGGTTCTCCATTTTAACCAGACTGAAGTCGGCAGTTTGCATCAAAATGAGTCAAATTTGTCGGTTTTCTCGCTGCGACTCTAACTACGTCAATAAATCTCCTTAATGCACCTGAAAATTATTTAAATTATTTAGTTTTTTATCCTATTTGTATTTATTTACCTGTTAGAATGTGTGTTCTGTGAGAAATAGGAAGTACTGACACTTTTTTATTTATTTATTGTCCTAAAAAAAGAAGTCCAAAGTGAGTCTAAAAACACTGGAGTCTATAAAACAGCCACCATGTGATGATGTAATCTCTCACCAGGTGGCTAAAATGCTGCTCGCACTCTTTAGTGAAGCGTCAAACCAGCTGGTAAAGAAACTTTCTAAGAGTATATTTTCGACATGTAGCTTGTTTCTCTTCCCATTGAAACTTTCCCTTTTGTGATATTTTTAGTAACAGGAGTCGTTCCTTTCAGCTTCAGTTAAACAGTCTTGTAGTTTCAGTGCTGTCAAAAAAAAAAAAGAAAGGAGAAAAAAAAAGCCCCTGAAATGTCACTCGTGGTGTGAAAGCAGAGTCACAGTGAGAGTAGAAACATATAAAATATAAAATAAGTAGAGAGCAAAGGGGGTTAAAACACTCAACCAGACCACCAGACAGCAGAATATTCAGCCTTAAATCACACGACTGCTTAATTAATCACATAAAGTTCAATCAGTTCAATCACAAGAGAACGTGTGTCGCCCTCTGGTGGCGTAATATGTGTACTGCGTTTCATTTGGGAAGAGAAAACCTGCAAATTTGAACAGAAAATTGACCAAAATTGTCTTAAAAATCTTAATTTATAAGATTTCCCCCCCACTTCTCACATTCCTGAAGGTTTTTTTCAGTTATTATTTTATTTTATTTTTTAGGTGTGATCACCTGTTTTAGTTGATTTAATATCTAATTTAAATCTGAGCTTGATTAATTGTATAATCACTAATATTTTGTGCAAGCAGCTGAGAGTTTCAGTGTGTTGATTAAAGCTTAAATGTGACGTTTCCTTTTGGTCTTGAACCATCAATAATAATAATGATAATAATAGAGCATGTGTCTCCCTCTAGTGGCGTAAAATGTGCACTGCGTTTCATTAGGGAAGAGAAAAAACCTGAAATTATGACCAAAAATTTGAAAAAAATGCACCTGATTTGTTGACTTTTTACCAGGGTTGGCTCAATGGGAGGGTTAGGTTTACTTGAAATCATGATTTTAATATAACAAAACTGCTATAAAGCCTAAATACATATCTTTTAAAGGCCTTTTCTTTTTACTAGATGTGAACTATAAGCCTTTAACAAGATACACTTTACCTTGAATTATGTAACTTTAGCAGCTGAGTGCAGTGCAGGTTAAAATCCTCAGTCACATGACACCAAACATCTATTGTAAAAACTATATTTGTAGTCATGTCCGCCCTAAAATACTGTGAATATATTATATGAATACTTCAGACAGCAGTGTGTCTCTATGATCCTCTCGCTCTTGGTGGTCTCAAACTCTACTCCTGGAGAGTTACTACCCTGCATATTTTAGGTATCTCTCCACTTTAACACATCTGATTCTAATTATTAACTCATCATCAAGCCTGTTGACGAGCTTCAGCTGCTTGATAACGAGTTAATAAGTAGAATCAGGTGTGTTAGAGTGGGGAGATATACCTGAAAACATGCAGGGCAGTAGCTCCATTATAGTATATAACTAAGTATTTATAGCTTGGAGAATATTGCAGATCCAAAACTGATAGAAGGAGCGGAAAAGGTGCAATTAAAAATGCTACTTCAGCACCACGGACAGCGTCATGGATTCATCAATACACAGCTCAGTTTGGCTGCTGATATTTCACAGTCGTAACGGGGCAATAGAGTCTAACTTGCACCAACCTCAGTCACATAAAGGATTAATGAGTCAGGTAGATTAAACTAACTATGTTAAGCTACACAGCAGTGATGGTATCCCCCTCGTTAGAGAGCCGACTGCCTGCGAGAAACTGGCAAATTTGATTCACACCTGCAGAAAAACTGCCGACTTTTAATAAGAGTCTTGAAAGCAGAAACTCGTCATGGTTCCTGCACATGTCTGGAAAAGGTCCGGAGAAGGTATTTGGTGATTCTCCAAGGTCTTAAAAAAAAAAAAGCTAGCTACGTAAGATTGTGGGAAAATTGTTGTTTTTTTCGGATTCCCCCGACTTCACGTGAAAACATATCAAAACGAGTAGAAATGTTGAGGTTAAGTTTTCAGAAGAGGGTTTGAAAGCTGCGCAGGAACCTTGTGAACTCTACTTGAACCGGAGCTCGTCAAGGTTTTCAGACACACACACACACACAGAGAGATACACACACAGATACACACACAGATACACAAAGACTGTTTTTAGATGATAAATCAAGAGTTTAATTATTAGAAACGAGGCTTCCAGCTCCAGATGCCAGGGTCGGGTCGGGGGTAGTAGGGGGGTAGTAGTGGGGGGGGGGGGGGGGGGGGGGGGGGGGATCTGTCCCTGTCTGTTGTATCAGTATTACAAGAAGAAAAGAAAAAAAGTATTTACACACAAACATGTTTTTAAAAACCTTGAACGGAGGGTTTAAATAAATAAATAAATCACTAATCATGTCACCGATATCACGAGAAAACTGAGCCGTGAGACACTCATGTATGAAGACTGTGAGGACTGCCGGAAAAAAAGTCGAGTCGCCCCCAAAACACCTTGTTGATGTAAATATGCAATGCCTTTTTTTTTTTTTTTCTTTTCTTTCTTTTTTTCCTCCTTTTTGGGGTCTTTTTTTTGTGGCATCTTGACAAACAAAAGACATAAAGAGACATAACGTTTTTTTTTTGTTTTTTTCTTCTGTGTGACTGTACTTCAAGCTTGCTGATGAGAATAGTGACCGAAAAAAAATACAACAAAAACAAACTCAAAACTG
This sequence comes from Scomber scombrus, assembly GCF_963691925.1. NCBI lineage: Eukaryota > Metazoa > Chordata > Actinopteri > Scombriformes > Scombridae > Scomber > Scomber scombrus. The sequence goes on from NC_084971.1 coordinate 33,535,579, forward strand.
CATTTAAGGAAGAAACAAAAAAAATCACACACAAAAAAAAGAAGGAAATCGTGTCAAAGACTGGACCATTACATTGGTTTTACTCTTTTATTTGTATTTTTTTGGGTTGATACGACGCCTCGACTCGTCCACACAGAGGATGTTTCCATGGAGACGAACCCCCCCACCCCTAACCCCCTTCCTTGCCTTCCCTCCGTTGCTATGGTCCCCCTCTTCGCCGCCCCCCTGAATAAATAACCGACTCCCAATTTCTGTGAGGACATGACTGTAACTGTGGAGTCTGCACTGTCATTTTTGCCCCTCCCACCCCCCCCCCCCTCCCTCCCTTCATCCTCTTTTAAAAAGAAAGACGAAGAAGAAAACTGAAAACACAAAAAGTGGGACCATGGTTGACGTTTTTTTTATTCTTTTTTTTTTGCCGTGCTAGTTTCATCATCCCTCGCTCCTCCTTTTTTTTTGTACCATAGTACTCGTTTTATTTATGTTTGTCATTCTAGGCAGTTTTACCTTGTATGTTGTTCAGTCAGTTTTAAAAGAAAAAAAAAGGCACCTCTTGAAAGTCGCTGAAGGATGATGATGATGATGTTTATGATGAAGATGATGATGATGGATGCATTAACTGAAGTCTGTTTTTATTCAGTTTTTCTTTTCTTTTGTTTTTCTTTTTTTGTTTTTTTGGATCGTTTGCTTGTTTGTTTTCTTACCAAAACATTAGGAGCAAGAACCCAGTAGTGGACTTGCATTGCCGTGGTAGTATTTATTTTGAATTAAATTAAAAAGAAATACATTTCAGGGTTTCTGCTGTCGTGACTCTTTAATATTGGTTTTGTTTTTTTAAATCTCTTTCTGCCCTTAAAGTGATGGTTCGGCATAATTTCAACCTAGCGTCATATGCACCATGCGGTCTATCTGACCACCCGCTCTGCTTTTTTTTTTTCCATTTTGTCGCAAACTGGTGGAGTTAGAGCCATCAGCCGAATGGCTTAGTACAGGCGCTAATGGACCCACCAGTGTATCTTGTAAATTACTCCACTAATAATGCCTGGATAAAGCTGTAAACATCGCCGAAATCCGTGTGGTCGCGCGAGATCTCCTCACAGCACATCTAGAGATCTGTGCGGGGATCTCGCGCGACCACACGGGATTTCACGTGATCGCGCGAGATTTCGACGATGTTTACAGCTTTAGCAGTAGCAGCAGAGTAAAAGCCATCAGGTAAGTGTTTATTTTAATAAACTCCTGGTGTATTACAAACTTTCCAATGCATAGATTTGAGTAAAGACCTTATTTGTACTACTGTAGAAGTTGATAACAATCCAGGCGTTATTAGTGGAGTAATTTACGAGATACACTGGTGGGTCCGCAGAGCCTGTACTAAGCTATTCATCTGATGGCTCTAACTCCCAATATTAGCAAAAAAGGGCTGAGGCTGTGATTAGATGGGACCTCATGGTGCATATGACGCTAGGTCGAAATTACGCCGAACACATCACTTTATAGAGAAAACTGACTTCATTTCAACCTCTAATTCTTATTTGTTAAAGTCTTCAAAAAAGAGTGTTTTTTTTAGCTTCACTGTGCAGACTTTGTTTACAACATTTATCTGCTGAAAGGTGGAAAGTTTTAAGCATCATTTCTGACATCACAAATAGTTTCGAACCAATCGTTGTCCCAGTATAAAACTTGGACTTTACATCTTTTTAACCAGCAGGAAAACAGGAAGAAATGAAACATATTTGCATTTTATAATTCAGGAATTTTTAATGGAGGAAGAATTTTCTTTTAATGGATTTTTAACAAGATAATTTAACTTTTTTTGTGTCAAAATAACACCACATAAAATTCTGATTGAAATAAGAGTATTTTATATCCATCTTAAATCATGTCTAGTGGTTTAAAACAACAACAAAAAAAACAAAAGCTGAAGTTGCTGAATGTTTGACACAAAAAGAGGTCAGGACTCGTCTGTTTCTTACCAACCAGAACATGAAAAAGTTTGTGTGGTAGATACTGGCACAACTGGACCCAAAAAAACTAAAAGTCTGCACACTGTAGCTCCCAATGCAGGTGTGATTTAATGGGATATCAAATTATACCTGCATTGGAGCATTGGTCATTTATCTTCCAAAACTCAACACTGGTGTCGGGTATCGTTTCAAAAATTCAACATGATACAAACAGATACTTTTCTTTTTCTCTTAATGAAGATAAACATTGAATATTATTAAAATAATGTTTAACCCTCCTGTTGTCCTCGAGTCAAGGAAGGAAGGGAGGAAGAAGGAAGGAAAGGAGTGAGAAAGGAAGGAAGGGAGGAACAAGGAAGGAAGGGAGGGAGGAAGAAGGAAGGAAAGGAGGGAGGAAGAAGGAAGGAAAGGAGGGAGGGAGGAAGGAAGGGAAGAAGGAGGGGAGGGAGGAAAGAAGGAAGGTAGGGGGAGGAAAGAAGGAGGGAGGGAGGGAGGGAGGGAGGAAGGGAGGGAGGGAGGAAGGAAGGAAGGGAGGGCGACACAAAGGTTAAACAACCAGATGCTCAAAAGGTGAAAAACACAAACAACCTGATCAAAGAATAACTAAAATTGACTCTGATTCAGATATTTGATTCAAAACTTTCTATAATAATCCAGGTTACAGTTTCATAATCTCTGTAGTAGAAAGTAGAAAAATGAGCCCTCACAGCTGCTTTTATCAGGAACAGAGATAACAGCACAGATTTGTACATATTTATACTCATAAACCACCAAAAAAACAACAATAATGTAACTTGATGATAAATGTTAACATGCTAAAGTTTGCATGTAGCTTAAAGTACGATCCTAATAATAGCATCATCTTCCATTTTCTACGACTGAAACCAAAAACGATGGCTTAGATTAACTGGTTCATAATGAGCTTTATAATCTCACGTTGCTGCTACAAAGCTCTAAACTTAAGTCTTAAGGCCGTTTCCTGTGATCTACACTTGCTCGACTTGGTCTGAAACAAAAAAAATCCAGAACAAAAAAAAAACATAAAACAGACCGGATGTCACAAAGCAGCAGCCGGCAGGACTGAGTGACATCATCCAAAGGTTTCCTCTTCTCCTCCACGCTGCAGCTTTTTAGGGCGCCGTCACATTTGCACAGTATCTGAGTCTGTCGAGTTGACGGCTCGGCTCGTGGATGCTGAGATCAAACCGGGACCAGCATCAGTGAAGCAGCGGCGGCGGCAGCGATCACTCCGGTATAGCAGGAGGCCAATCGACATCTACAGACTGACGAGAAAAAGAACAGGCGTGTTGAGATCAGCAACGACTCCTCATCACATTTAAACACTTAGTCAATTGTTATTAAAGCTACCCTTACCTTTGTTACATTTTACACATTGTATGTTTAGGTTAAAATGCTATTAATAAGGTAATGGCTCTAAAAGGATAGAGAGATCCACCAGGCATAGAAACTCATCATTATTCCATTCTCATAATATTCTGTGAAAACTCTGACCAATCATATAATTCGGTCCGAATAATATTGGCCGAGCGACCACATTTAGTAATTACGTGTTCCCCACCCGGAAGAGAGTCTGTTGTGGGTCCACCGGCATTATAATACATCCATGATCCACAGAGATAGCCGTAAACGGACAGTAGCGACTGACAATGACCGACGAAAAGCGGGCCACCGGCTTCCAACCTCCAGCCGCTCCCACGGGAAAAAGAAAAACGATGTATATATATATATATATATAGTGCGCGTTCGTGGAGACATCCCAACTCTCCCGGAAGTTACGGGAGTCTCTCGCATATTGATAGCGTCTCCATGACAACCACAAATGAGACGTAATCTCCCAGAATCTGGAGTAAACGAGCAAGAGCGCGTGTTTTTGTGTGACTATCAATGCAGCGCGTGTGAGAGCAAAGCGTCCTTATAGCTCTGTGTTACCGCTGATTAGTCCTAACCCTGTCAGGTTGCGGTTGGTCTCACCTCCACGTCCAGCTCCAGGATGTCCGTGTCCGTCTTCAGCAGCTGACACAGGTTGGGTTTGGTCCGGCCGAAGTCTCCGTGGACGAACTCTTTGATGTAAACTGTTGGCTGATGTTAAGGATTAAAAGCTGCTGTCTGATGGGAAGGTAAAATCAACAGATGGACCGTTTTCAGAGAGATACGACTGCTTACATCTCTATTTTAAACTTAGTTATTTAACCTTCGTCTGTTCCTTCTTTCCTCCCTTCATTCCTTCTTTCCTTCCTCCACCCCCCATTCTTCCTTCCTTCTGTCCTTCCTTCCTCCCTCCATCCTCTTTCCTTCCCTCCTTCCTCCGTTCCTTCCTTCCTTCCTCCCTCTTTCCTTCCCTCCTTCCTTCCTTTTCCCTTCCTTCCTACCTTCTTCCTCTGTCCTTCTTTCCTTCCTTCCTCCCTTCCCCTTTTCCTTTTTCCCTCCCTCCTTCCTTCCTTCTTTCCTCCGTCCTTCCTTAAAGAAGTAAAATTAAGGTTTAAATTTAAAATAATAATGACAATAATAATAATAATTATAATAATAATAATAATAATAATAAAGTTATAAAATAAACAAAATTTAAAAATAAGTAAATAATAAAAAATTAAAAAATTATTGTAAAGTGGAGAAAAACAATAAATAAATAAAAAAGTGTAAATTGTAAAGGTGATGTGAGGATACGTCCGGCCTGAGTCCTCAGTCCCAGGTGGAAGTGATGTGGATCCAGGAAGCGGGCGTTCATAGTGTGGATGACTCGCTGTCGGACGGCCAGCGCCCGGCGGTGCAAAACCCTCAGAGGAGTCTTCTGGTCCAGAGTCAGATCCTGACGGGACAAACAGAGAGAGACCACATGCCTTAAAATAAGTCTGGGAGGGGATCTTTACATTTAGAAGCTTTATGTACAACTAATACTCTTAATTGCTCTTATAAGTATCAGACTTTATGTGTGTGTGTGTGTGTGTGTGTGTGTGTGTGTGTGTGTGTGTGTGTGTGTGTGTGTGTGTGTGTGTGTGTCACTGACTTTGATCTCATCGATGAAAGTGATGTCTTCTCTCTGGATCGGTTTCTGGGTCCAGATGAGAGCCGTGTACGACTTGGTCTTCTCCTCCTCGCCCTCCTTCATCCGACCCATGGCCTCTCTGCACACACACACACACACACACACACACACACACACACACACACACACACACACACACACACACACACACACACTTATTAATCAATCAATCAATCAATTATTTAGAGTTTAGTTCGATGAGTTGATTTAAAGAAAATGATTAGACATATATTTTCATAACCGATTGATTGTTAAAGCCATTTTTTTTCTACTAAAAACATTCATCCAGCTTCTTAATTATAAAGATTTGCAGCTTTTCTTCATCATAAATGACAGTAAATTGAATAATTTGGGGGGATTTAGACTGTTGGTTGCATCACTTTGGGCTTTAGGACATTGTGACGGAGATTTTCTGATAATTAAATAATAATTAGTTGCAGCCTTGCAATCATTTAAAAATACTAAAGAGTTTAAAGCTGCATTTCTGTTGCTGATGCTTCCCAAATGAAGAAAAAAGACTTTCAACTACTTTTTAATAGTCTTGTGTGAAAAGATTAATTGAAGACTAATTGAATATACATAAATATAAATAATAATATAAAGTGCAGGTTCAGTTTCTTACCTGCTGACAATCTGCAGATCTCTCACTTTGATTTTGTCTGAAGAGTTGTTGATAGTCTGAAAACATGGAAAAAATGGATTCATAACTATTTATTATATTTATGTAAGACATTAAAACACTGTATGTGTAATGAGAGTAAACATCAGTTTTATATCATCTTTCATAAACACACTGGTGCAGGGTGAAATATCCCAAACACTAATGTGAGTCTGAGAGCGATCATCACCTCCTGCAGCTGCTTCATCTCCGCTCTGCTGAGTCGGGACGTGTGAGGATTCAGCAGCTCCATCGCAAACGGACGACCTGCGAAATACACCGAGAAACACACTTCAGGTGACAAAACCAGAGTTCTTCTACAGAGAGCCTGTTCACTCCCTGTTGATGCCACAGTACAGGAATTAGCTGTAGAGGGCGCTAGCGAGTTAGTCTTCAATGAGTGAATGGAGCTAAATGGCTTAAATAAAGTGGCATAAAGTGACATAAAATGGCGTGATGTGGAGTGAAGTGGCGTTTTGACTACCTCATGAGCGCCCCCTTACACAACCGACAGTTTTGACAGTCAGAGTTTTCCTCCTGTTAGAAACTCTCTGACATATGACGGAGTATTAGGACCAGACTTTTGTGGAAATTACGAGAATAAAGTAATAATATTACGAGAAAAAGAGTCATAATTTTACGATAATAAATTCGTAACATTACGAGAATAAAGTTGTAATATTGCGAGAATAAAGTCGTAATATTGCGAGAATAAAGTTCGCAATATTGCGAGAATAAAGTCGTAATATTGCGAGAATAAAGTCGCAATATTGCGAGAATAAGTCGTAATATTGCGAGAATAAAGTCGTAATATTGCGAGAGTAAAGTCGTAATATTGCGAGAGTAAAGTCGTAATATTGCGAGAGTAAAGTCGTAATATTACGAGAAAAAAGTCGTAATATTGTGAGAATAAAGTTGCAATATTGCGAGAATAAAGTCGCAATATTACGAGAATAAAGTCGTAATATTACGAGAAAAATAGTCATAATTTTACGATAATAAATTCGTAACATTACGAGAATAAAGTGGTAATATTGCGAGAATAAATGTCATAATATTACGAGAATAAAGTCAAAATATTACGAGGAAAAGTCATAATTTTACGATAATAAATTCATAACCTTACTAGAATAAAGTTGTAATATTGCAAGAATAAAGTTGTAATATTACGAGAAAGTCATTAATATTACGAGAATAAAGTCGTAATATTGCGAGAATAAAGTCATAATATTACGAGAAAAAAGTCGTAATATTGTGAGAATAAAAGTCGTAATATTGCGAGAATAAAGTCGTAATATTACGACTTTATTCTCGTAATATTACGACGATAATAAATTTGTAACATTACTAGAATAAAGTAATATTGGGAGAATAAAGTTGGAATATTACGAGGAAAAAAGTCGTAATATTGCGAGAATAAACTCATAATATCAAGATAATAAAGTCATAATATTACGAGAAAAAAGTCGTAATATTGCGAGAATAAAGTCGTAATATTGCGAGAATAAGTCGTAATATTGCAAGAATAAAGTCGTAATATTGCGAGAATAAAGTCGTAACATTAGGAGAATAAAGTCGTAATAATGCGAGAATAAAGTCGTAACATTACGAGAATAAAGTCATAACATTACCTTGCAGTCGACTGCTACTCGACTCTCGTCCGTGTGGTTCTTTCTTCCAAACAGACTCAGTCGTTTGCACAATCGTTTCAAAGTCCTGATACTGATAATAATTTGATGCTGATGAGCCAAAAGATGAAGTATTTCCTTATTTGTGAACCGATACCAAAGTATAACTTCACAAGATGCTCAACATTCCTCATTTTAACGCAGCGGAAGAGTTCTCATTAAATTACTACTTTATTCTCGTGATTGTTCACGACTTTATTCTCGTAATGTTACGACTTTTTTCTCGTAATGTTACGACTTTATTCTCGTAATATTATGACTTTATTCTCGTAATGTTACGACTTCATTCTCGTAATATTACGACTTTATTCTCATAATAATGCAACTTTATTCTCACAATATTACGACTTATTCTTGTAATATTATGACTTTATTCTCGTAATATTACGACTTTTATTCTCGTAATATTACGACTTTTATTCTCGTAATATTACGACTATATTCCTCGCAATATTACGACTTTATTCTCGTAATATTACGACTTTATTCTCGTAATATTACGACTTTATTCTCGCAATATTACGACTTTATTCTCGTAATATTACGACTTTATTCTCGCAATATTACGACTTTATTCTCGTAATATTACGACTTTATTCTCGCAATATTACGACTTTATTCTCGCAATATTACGACTTTATTCTCGCAATATTACGACTTTTTCTCGTAATTTCCACCAAAAATAAAAAGTTCTCTAGTCTGGCCCTAATACTCCGTCGTACCGTTAAAATGCTCTGAAAGTGGGCAAAAAAATGCATCTCACCGTTTCCCGAGAGTCCGTACGTCCACATCCTCCCTGCCGGACGAGGAGAAATTAAATCCTGTAATAAAATAAAATAAAGACGTAAGATGAGACAGAGTCCTCCAGCTGCTTCAGCCACAAACCTGCTGTTGTTATTTCGGACTCACCGTCGGCCCTGAAGGAGGACAGGACGGGAGCAGCGATCAGCTCCTCTACTGACGACTCCATCCTCCGCTCTCCATCGATCACCCACAGGTGTCTGAGGCAGACTGCGGCAGAACTTATTGTACCTCCCTGAACATCAGGAGGGAGAGGAGTCAATGTCTGATCCAGCAAACGCTTAACCTTATCAGTGTTGGGGGTAACGCGTTGCAAAAGTAACGTGTTACAGTAATATATCACATTTAGGCAGTAACAGAGTAATATAACGCGTTACTAAATATATTTTGGTAATATTATTACAGTTGTTGAGTCCAGTAACGCGTTACAATCCCAGCTGTCGCACAGGCGGAGGTTTAAAAAAAAAAAAAACAACCCAGGCGCAACAGCCGTAAATAAAGAGGAGAAGAAGACGGTTTTAAATCAACAGAAGAAGAAGACGGTTTGGTTTGGAGATGGCAACATGGCAAAGATGATAATTAAACGTTTTCTAAGTGGTTAAACTCACAGAAAAGGACAATAACTCACAGTAAGTTGGACTTTATGTGCTGGTGGGAGGCCGAGGGAACTGTCTATTGTCTACGGCTAAAAAATAGTACAAGTAACCTCAAGAAACACCCGGAGAGACGCACAGCAACAAATATTGCGCGCCTTTATTTTGTAATGCCTTGTCCTAAATGTTTGATTTTGGTGAAAGTAACTAAAAAGTAATGAGTAACTTATTACTCTACACAGAAGGTAATATTGTAAAGAAACATATTACTTTCAAATGTGAGTGACTAGTAATATGAAATATATTACATTTTGGAAGTAACTTGCCCAACACTGAACTTTATACATTTATACATAAAAACAGATTTTTTTTTTACCTGCCACAAACACAGACACGTGGAGACACTGTATATCCTGCGCTGTGCAGCTGGAGCTCGGCCGTGTCGGAGGACAGGGGAAGTGTCTGAAAAACAATCAGCATTTATAAGTTTTTTTTAACCCTTACATACTGTTTGGGTCCAATTTGACCATTGGCGGTTCGATTCCCGGCTCCTCCAGTCTGCATGTCGATGTTTAAACCTCAAATTGCTCCCATTGCTGTGCAAAATGGTGTGTGATTGTTAGGTTACCTCCTGATGTGTGGTCGCTCCTGCCATCGGTGTATGAATGTGTGTGAATGTGTGAATGAGACACGTAATGTAAAAGTGCTTTGAGTGGTCATAACGACTAGAAAAGCTCTATATAAGTAAAGTCCATTTACTATTTTAGACATTTGAAAGCAAAACAAAAAAACCTAAATAAAATCTAGTTTTCTGAAAAGTCAATGATTTATTGTTATGCAGCTGGTATCATGAGACCTACCATCCTTTATTATCAATGAATTAACAGAGATAAATAAAGCTGTTATGTTCTAGCTTTAGATACATTAACATTACATCATAATACAGTGTGATTTTATTTTCACACCATAAATGATTATAGTGTGAAACCAAAATAACAACAAGAATACAAAATACATTAATCACACTAATTATACTCCAGTCAAGGTCAGAATATGAACAGTATGTAAAGAGTTAAAGATCTGACACATATATATATATATATATATATATATATATATATATTATATATATATATAATATATATATATATATATATATATATATTATATATATATATATATATAATATATATATATATATATATATATAATATCAAAGACGATGCTTACTTCAGGAATTTGCTGTCAGATAGTCTTTTCCAGAGCTTTGACGACGGCCATCCTGGTGAACAGCGACTGCAGAGACACGAAGAAAAAATAAGAATATTAATCAAAACTATTTATTGCTCCCGGGGTCAGAATTGACCCCGGTCTGTTTTGACTATTCTTTCTTTCCTCCCTTCCTTCCTTCCATCCTGTCCTTCTTTCCTTCCATCTGTCCTCCCTCCCCTCCTTCTCTCTTCTTTCCTTCCTCTCTCTTCCTCCCTTCCTTCTTTCCTTCTTCCCTTCAGTCCTTCCTCCTTTCCTCTGTCCTTCTTCCTCCCTTCCTCTTTTCCTTTCTCCCTTCCTCCCTCCTTCCTTCTTTCCTCCCTCCTACCTTCTTTCCTTCCTTCCTTCTTTCCTCCGTCATTCTTCTTTCCTTTCCTTCCTTCCTCCTTTCTTCCCTCCTTCCTCCCTTCCCTCCTTCCTTCCTCCTTCCTCCCTTCCTTCTTTCCTTCCTCCCTCCTTCACTTAATCCTTCTTTCTTTCCTTCCTCTCTTTTTCCTCCCTTCCTTCTTTCCTTCCTCCTTTCCTCTGTCCTTCTTTCCTTCCTTCCTCCCTCCTCTTTTCCTTTCTCCCTTCCTCTTTTTCCTTTCTCCCTTCCTCCTCTCCTTCCCTCTTTCCTCCCTCCTACCTTCCCTTCCTTCCTTCCTTCTTTCCTTTCCTTCCTTCCTCCCTTTCTTCCCTCCTTCCTTCCTCCCTCCTCCCTTCCTTCTTTCCTTCCTCCCTCCTTCACTTCATCCTTCTTTCTTTCCTTCCTTCCTCCCTCCTTTCCTTCCTTCCTCCCTCCTTCCTTCTTCCTTGACTCGAGGACAACAGGAGGGTTAAGAGTCTTTATGTTCCTCACCAGTTTGTTCTTGGTTGGTTTGAAGCAGTCGCCACATGTTGTTGCACTGCAGGAAACAAGAAGCAGACAAACATTTACCTTTATATTATTTACCTTATTTTAAGCTTTATTTGTGGCTCTGCTGTACAGTAATCACTCACCTATATTTACCCTCCAACATTTTATCTGAGTGTCTCCACTATAAGAGCCTTTAAATATTCCATTTGCCCCCACTCACTATCGATTAAACAATTTATTATACAGGGATTAATGAATGAGTGAATAAGGGAGTGAGTTCAGATTGTAATCCTTTTATTAAATCTGGAGTTAATCGACTCTTTGAGGATCTTAACCTTGTGTCGTCCTCCCTCGGGTCAAATTGACCCCGTATGTTTTGACTGTTCCTTCTTTCCTTACTTCCTTCTTTCTTCCCACCTTCCTTCCTTCTCTCTTTATTTCCTTCCTCTCTCTTTCCTCCCTTCCTTCTTTCCTTCCCACCTTCCTTCCTTCCTCCTTCTCTCTTTCTTTCCTCCCCCCTACCTTCCTCCCTTCCTTCTTTCCTTCCTTCCTCCATACCTCTTTTCCTTTCTCCCTCCCTCCTACCTTCCTTCCTTCCTTCTTTCTCCGTCCTTCCTTCTTTCTTTCCTGCCTTCCTTCCTCCTCCTTTCCTTCCTTCTTCCTCCCTCCTTTCATTCCTTCTTCCTCCCTTCCTTCCTTTCCTCCTTCCCTCCCTCCTTTCTTTCCTCCCTCCTTTCTTTCCTCCCTTCCTTCCTCCCTCCTTTCCTTTCATTCCTTCTTCTCCCTCCTTTCCTTCCTTCTTCCTCCTTCCTTTCCTTCCTTCTTCCTCCTTCCTTTCCTTCCTTCCTTCTTCCTCCCTTCCATCCTTCTTCCTTGACTCCAGGACAACAGGAGGGTTTAGTAGTTTAGGACTCACAGGAAATGGCAGTCAGCGTCAGTCTCTGGGTGAATGAACTCCACACCGACCTCGAACTGACTCTGAAAAAAACAAAAATATATATAGAAAAAGTTAACATCCTAGTTTATCACCTAATGTTGGAAATATATAATATATATGATGTGTTGTGAGACATTAGTGGGAGAAAAGGAGAATAAACCAGTTCTGAAAATATAAACTAAGACAATTATTTCCTCGTCATCTTCTTTAAAATGGAAGGAAGGATGGAAAGGAGGGAGGAAGGAAGGGAGGAAAGAAGGATGGAAAGGAGGGAGGAAGGAAGGATGGAAAGGAGGGGGGAAGGAAGGAAAGGAGGGAGGGAATAAGGGAGGAAGGGAGGAAAGGAAAGAAGGAAGGGGGAAAGGAAGGAAGGAAGGACGGAGGAAAGAAGGAAGGAGGGAAGGTAGGGGGAGGAAAGAAAGAGAGAAGGAGGAGGAGGAAAGAAGGAAGGGGAGGAAGGAAAGGAAGGAAGGAAGGACAGAGGAAAGAAGGAAGGAGGGGAGGGAGGGAGAAAGGAAAAGAGGAAGGGAAGAAGGAAGGGAGGAAAGGAAAGAAGGAAGGGAGGAAGGAAAGGACGGTGGGAAGGAAGGGAGGAAAGGAAAGAAGGAAGGGAGGAAGGAAGGACGAGGAAAGAAGTAAGGAGGGAGTGAGGGAGAAAGGAAAAGAGGAAGGGAGGAAAGAAGGAAGGGAGGAAGGTAGGGGGGAGGAAAGAAAGAGAAGGAGGGAGGGAGGAAAGAAGGAAGGGAGGAAGGAAAAGAAAGGAAGGGAGGAAGGAAGGACAGAATGAAGGGAGGAAAGAAGGAACAGTCAAAACAGACGGGGTCAATTTGACCCGGGAGGACAACAGGAAGTTAAAGTTCAAATTAAAATACAAATATATATAAAATCAAGCTTGTATCAATCAATCAGACTTTATTTCTATAGCAAACACTGTCTTAGCTCTCACGAACATCCAGAGGTAGAATAAAAACCCAGATAAACTTTTGGGGGGGGGGTCCACCTACCTTGATAACCACAGCAACACCTCCCAGCTCCTTGGCAACCAGACCCTGCATGACCCCACTGAAGGCCTCCTTCACCTGGATGACGTCGTCCTTGTCGAGCACAGAGCTCTTCTCTCTGAGCCAGGAAACAAACTCTTTTAATTTTATTCATTTTATTTCCTACTTTACTTTTACTTCTAGACTTGTCCCAATAAATACTTTTGTTGGACGATATATTGTCTCAGAAATAATCATGATAAACGATATTATTACTTCTGTAAAAACACAGTTTAACCTTCCTGTCGTCCTCCCGGGTCAAATTGACCCCGTCTGTTTTGACTGTTCCTTTCTTCCTCCCTTCATTCCTTCCATATGTCCTTCCTCCCTCCTTCTTTCTCTCTTTCTTCCTTCCTTCTATCCTTCCTTCCTCCTTTCCTTCATCCATTCCCCTTTCTTCCTTCCTTCTGTCCTTCCTTCCTTCCTCCCTCCTTCTTTCCTTCCTCCATTCCCCTTTCTTCCTTCCTTCTGTCCTTCCTTCCTTCCTCCCTCCTCCTTTCTTCCTCCATTCCCCTTTCTTCCTTCCTTCTGTCCTTCCTTCCTCCCTTCCTCTTTTCCTTTCTCCCTCCCTCCTTCTTTCCTCCTTCCCTCCTACCTTCCTTCCTTCTTTCCTCCGCCCTTCCTTCCTTCCTCCCTCCTTTCCTTCCTTCTTTCTTCCGCCCTTCCTTCCTTCCTCTTTTCTTCCTTCTTCCACCCTTCCTTCCGTACTCCTTTCCTTCTTCTTCCTCCCTTCCATCATCCTTTCCTTCCTCTTTTCCTTCCTTCTTCCACCCTTCCTTCCTTACTCCTTTCCTTCCTTCTTCCTCCCTTCCATCATCCTTCCTTCTTCCTCCCTCCCTCCCTTCCTTCCTTGACTCGAGGACAACAGGAGGGTTAAAACATCTTTACCTGACTTCTTTCTTCACATGGAGCCAACAGGAATGCTGCAGGAGTAAAATATAAATAAATTAAGAGTTAACAAACATCTAATATAACACATAAGAAACTTGATGCAACAATCTATAATTCAGCCTTTGCTTCATTATAATGATGTTTTATACACGCAGGTTTTTAACTCTGTGTATCACAGTGCAGCTCACTCTATAACAGGTGATATATTTCTCACCATTGCCTGCTTTAACCCCTCGTGTCGTCCTCACGGGTCAAATTGACCCTGTCTGTTTTTGACTGTTCCTTCCTTCCTTCCTCCCTGCCTCCTTCTTTCCTTCCTTCCTCCCTCCCTCCTTCCTTTCCTTCCTTCTCTATTTCTTTGCTTCCCCCTACCTTCCTTCTTTCCTCTGTCCTTCTTTCCTTCCTTCCTCTTTTTCTTTCCTCCCTCCCTCCTTCCTTTCCTTCCTTCCCTTCTTTCCTTCCCTTCTTTCCTCCTTTCCTTCCTTCCTTTCCTTTCCCCCCTTCCTTCCTTCCTCCCTCCCTCCTTCTTTCCTTCCCTCCTTCTTCCTTCCTCTTGTCCTTCCTCCCTCCCTCCTTCCTTTCCTTCCCTTCTTTCCTTCCCTTCTTTCCTCCCTTCCTCCCTCCCTCCCTCCTTCTTTTCCTTCCCTTCTCCCTCCCTCCTTCCTTTTCCTTCATTCTTCCCTCCTTTCTTCTTTCCTCCCTCCTTCTCTCTTTCTTTCCTCCCCCCTACCTTCCTTCTTTCCTCTGTCCTTCCCGGTCCTTCCTCCTGTCCATCCTTCCTTCCTCCCTTCCACCCATCCTTCCTTCCTCCCTTCCTTCCTTAACTCGAAGACAACAGGAGGGTTAATAGACAGAAGGGATTGTTTGTATTGTTTGTTGTTTATCTTTAAAGCCTCAGTGGAAACACTCAGCCCAGTTATCTTTCTTTGTTAGTAATATAATAATGAAGTGATACTTTTAGGTTTTAGACAGACACACACAGACAGTCTCTGACCTCGCGGACACACAGCTGAGCAGGCAGAGACACGGAAAGAACCAATGTGTCAAACGTGTAGTTTTCTGTTTTCACCGTCTCTGCGATCTGCGAAGAAAACAACCAGAATCATCATTTCAACAACGTTATTAACGCGTTTACTTTGACAGCCTGAATATAAATTAGGGCTGTTTAAGTTATGGCGATTATGGCAAAAAATCAAAATCACGATTAATTGAACTTTTAACCTTGATTACGATTAATGAAGGATTATCTCCATCCTTGATGAACAATTATGTATTTTCACAGTTTCTTTAGTTTTGTATTTTACACATGAGGATCTTTAGGGGGGGTAAAATAATGATGTTTTTAAGGTGTGACGCTGTGGTTAATGTTTAGTTAACTTGATTAGAACTATGTAAAGATCATGGTTTGGGTTCAAATGATCATTAAAGATATGCAACCTTTGCTGTCATGGCAACAGTGAACATCACGATTAATTGACAACAAGATTAAGTCCATTAGAGTTTCTAAATGTCGGTTTTGATTATTTTTCGATTAATTGCCCAGCCCTAATATAAATATATCATATAAATAATATAATGTTACACACACACCAACAGAAGAGAGAAACTAGATATTCTCCAACATTATAAAGTCACATATTTTCCCTCCACGCACCTTGACGGCTCGACTCGGCCCACACAGATCCTGCAGGATCCCCAAACACAGCATGCACACATCCGACTCCTTCACTCCTTCTGGCGGAGCGTCGCTCACGCCGGGATCCAGTTTAGCTTTTTTACTCGGCGGGTCGTCCGATGCCTCCGACACTGATGCATCCTGGGATTTGTTGTCTTCCTCTGTGGACTCTGGCACTGATGCTGGATCTGGATCTTGGGATTTGCCGTTTTTCTGTGTCGCTGCTGATGAACGTTTGAAGCTCCTTCAGTGTTTCCTGTGAAAAGACGACACGATGGCGATAAGAGAGAAAGCATGAGCTGAGCCACTATAATTACGTTATTGACTTATTGTAGAATAACATAATTATCAGCTTTCAAATGACAATAATATTGTTTATCGCGATTATTTTTGAGACAATAGGAAAACAAAAGGAAGGAAAGGAGGGAGGAAAGGAGGGAGGAAGGAAGGGAAGAGAGGAAGAAGGAAGGAAAGGAGGAAGGAAGGAG
>NC_084971.1:33551684-33609184 GCF_963691925.1 Scomber scombrus
ATGCTGTTTCTTCACCGACAGACAGAGATAATCGACCCAGAGCAACCGATCATCTCTGCTTACAGGGAACAAAACAGGAACAAAATGAGATAAAAATGAGTTTCAGGGAAAATGTAAGATGAATCAATCGATACAATCATGTCAATTGTTTTTTTCAACTTTACTGAAAACGGCTAAACTGAAAAACAGGACATATAAACAAGTTTAAATAACAAAAAAGAGAAAATAAAGAACCAATGCCAACAATTATTTTATTTACATTTTTAATATATGTTTTCCTTTATAGAGATTTATTTTATTATGATTATGATAATGTTATTATTTTATTTACTATCCAGTCAGTTATTTTAATTTTAATCATCATTGTATATATTTTGTAATTTAATATCCCGTCATTTTATTTCTTTTCTTTTTCAATATTTTTTATATCTTATATTATACTTTATATTTTAATCATCATTTTATTATTTATTTTTTTCTACTATTGCATTATTTTTTATTTATTTTTTTTAATCATTATGTTCAATTCTTTTCATTTTAATATGTTTTTGTTTATTCTTTATTTAATATCCAATCACTTAATTTTTATTTCATTTCATTTTTAAATATTTTTTTACTTTATATTATTCCTATTTCATTTTAATCTTTATTTTATATGTATTATTTATAACTGTAATATATAATCGATGAGCTCTCTGATCTACAGCTCGTGCCTGCTTACGTCATTCAGAAGCGCCGCTCTTTCCACCCGGCGGATCCTTCTCTTCCGTAACATCCGGCGTCTCTAGAAGCTTCTCGGCGGCACCAGGCTGCACAAGAACCCCAATCTGAGTCCATCTGAGCCCGAACCGAGGTGCTCCAGCTCCGGGACTCCTCTCCGTCCCTTCTCCAAACATCTTTAAAAAAGATCATCCATCTATTATTAAATAAAAACCGATGCCCGAAGCGATGTCTGCACCGACTACTCCGTTCCGAGGCCGCAACAAAGGAGGGGCGTATGTGGACCGGGACAAGCCGGCCCAAATCCGCTTCAGTAACATCTCTGCTGCTAAAGGTACATTAAAAAATATCCTAAAAATACTCCTTTTTAAGTTCGGCCTCGTGGCACAAAGCATGACGCAGGAATTACGCATGAATTAACACTTAATTCATTTATAAGAAGCTGCAATTTAACATCCTGGGCTCCTGAATTGAGCTCTAAACGTGATTAAAACTACTCCTATAATGCTTTTTAAATTAAACATGCTTCATTTTATTATTCTGCATGTGTTAAAGTGTCAGAAAACTGCAGAGTTTAATTGTAAAGTGAGGTTTAAAATGTGCTGAATGATGACAGGAGTTTTGGTTTGGGGTGTGACTGACTGAGGATGCTCTCATGACTCAACACAATCCATGCACAAGCTAACTCATTGCCCCCCCCCTCCAAACAAAAAAAAGCAGCATATTATAAAGAGGAGGGGGGTCAGAGGCTTGAGATGTAAGCAACAATCCATCAGTTTATATGGTCACGTGCAGATGGCTCAATGAAGGAAGTGATTTTTTGGGGCTTTTAACCCTTAAATACTGTTTGGGCCCAAATGTCTGTTACTCTGAATTTGATTGCTTTTCCTAAAGTGTCTCATGCACAGCAGATGGCTCATTGAATCTTCCAATTATAGTATCTATATAAGACAAATGAATTAAAATATATAAATATACATTATACTCCACATTGGTGCACAGGTTGGGTATCGGTACTTTTAGGTATTGACTGAAATAAATCGATACCAAGTAGCATCAAACCTAAAGCCCGACTGATATATCCAATTAAACCGATATAATTGGCCGATATTGGGCTGTGAGATATATCAGTATCTGCGTTTATGCCGTCTGATATGTGCCAATATTTTTTGTTTACATCCACGTAGGCATATGATCCTTCTTCATACTTCAAGTTTAATATAAACATATTTAATTCAAAGTTTACTGTTTCAATACGCTGATTTAAATTTGAGGGATCATTGCAATAAGTGTATATTCTATATATATAAGATTATAAGCAGATTTGTCTATTAGGCTTTTTTTACTCTCTATTATCGGTATCGTCATCAGACCCAATAATCCATCATCAGTCGGGCTCTAATCCAAACGATACCTGCAGTCCATCCTTTCCGCACCCAGAGCTAGAAAATATGACTCTTTATATTGACTCACTCACTCACAGCCAATCAATGCAACTGAATGAGAATCTTATTATATCATTTATATGTGGAGGAGTGACATGCTTCTATTTATATGATGGGTATCAGATGAGGTACTCAGTTGGTGTTGGTTTCACTTTAAGGATAGTTTGATTGGTGCTGGTATCATGATTGGTGAGTTATTTGGGGAAAAAAGGAAGGAAGGGAGTAAGGAGGGATGAGGTAAAGAGGAAGGAGAGAAGAAAGGAAGGAAGGGAGTAAGGAGGGATGGAGGAAAAGAGGAAGGAAAGGAGTAAGGAGGGATGAGGTAAAGAGGAAGGAGAGAAGAAAGGAAGGAAGGGAGTAAGGAGGGATGGAGGAAAAGAGGAAGGAAAGGAGTAAGGAGGGATGAGGAAGGGAGTAAGGAGGGATGAGGAAAAGAGGAAGGAAAGGAGTAAGGAGAGAAGGGAGTAAGGAGGGATGTAAGGAAGGAAAGTAGTAAGGAGGGATGGAGGAAAAGAGAAAGGAAAGGAGTAAGGAGGGAGGGAGGAAAAGAGGAAGGAAGGAAGGAGAGAAGTAAGGAGGGATGAGGAAAAGAAGAAGGAGAGAAGGAAGGAAGGGAGTAAGGAGGGATGAGGAAGGAAGTAAGGAGGGATGGAGGAAGGAGCAAAGAAAGAGGGAAGGAGGTGGAGAACCAAGGAAAAATTAAAGAAAGAGGGAGGAAGGAAAGAAGGAACAGTCAAAAGAGACGGGGTCAATTTGACCCGGGAGGACGACAGGAGGGTTAAAGACAGTTTGCGTTTCAAATTTCCTGTTGTTGTGACTTTGATCGTACATGTTTAACATCTTACATCACTCAACATTTCCATGGTTACCAAGTAGAACAAGACCAGCATTTATACTAAAAGGTGTAACATTGAAAAACTTAATATATATTTTTGGTCGTCATAGAAACAAAGAAGACAAACAGCTATGGATTAGTGATGAAGGATGAAGGTTGAGCTGATCATTGTTCCTCTCTTTGTGTTTAACAGCTGTTGCAGATGCCATCAGAACCAGCCTGGGCCCCAAAGGCATGGATAAGATGGTCAGTAGAACTTCAGTCTAACTTAAAACCCAGCTGCTCTAACTTAAACCCAGCTGCTCCGTCGTCATCTTACATGTTTCTCATCAGAGTCCGGTTCTTTTTGTTTCAGATCCAGGATGAGAAAGGTGACGTGACCATTACCAACGACGGAGCCACCATCCTGAAACAGATGCAGGTGCTCCACCCCGCTGCTAAAATGGTACGTTCCAAAAAAAAAAACCCCACTGCATCTTCATCGGAAACATGCACGCTACTGTTTCTAAATAAGGCCGAGCTATAAGAATGATGTCATTGTCTGAACTTATCACACTGTTCTAGCTGTCTTTACCCACTTAGTCATTATATCCACTTTACTGATTAGATTATTTTATTTCGAATGTGTAAAAGAAGAAAACTAAGGAGTAAGGAGGGATGAAGGAAAGGAGTAAGGAGGGATGGAGGAAAGGAGTAAGGAGGGAATGGAGGAAAAGAGGAAGGAAGGGAGGAAGGAGAGAAGGAAAGGAGGGATGGAGGAAAAGAGGAAGGAAGGAAAGGAGTAAGGAGGGAGGGAGGAAAATAGGAAGGAGAGAAGGAACAAAGGGAGTAAGGAGGGATGAGGAAAAGAGTAAGGATGAAAGGAAGGAAAGGAGTAAGGAGGGATGAGGAAAAGAGGAAGGAAGGAAAGGAGTAAGGAGGGGAGGGAGGAAAGGAGTAAGGAGGGAGGGAGGAAAATAGGAAGGGAGGAAGGAGAGAAGGAACAAAAGGGAGTAAGGAGGGATGAGGAAAAGAGGAACGAAGGAAAGGAGTAAGGAGGGAGGGAGGAAAATAGGAAGGGAGGAAGGAGAGAGAAGGAACAAAGGGAGTAAGGAGGGATGAGGAAAAGAGGAAGGATGAAAGGAAGGAAAGGAGTAAGGAGGGATGAGGAAAAGAGGAAGGAAGGGAAAGGAGTAAGGAGGGAGGGAGGAAAAGAGGAAGGAAGGAAAGGAGTAAGGAGGGAGGGAGGAAATAGGAAGGGAGGAAGGAGAGAAGGAACAAAGGGAGTAAGGAGGGATGAGGAAAAGAGGAAGGAAGGAAAGGAGTAAGGAGGGAGGGAGGAAAAGAGGAAAGGAGTAAGGAGTGAGGAAGGGATTAAGGAGGGAGGGAGGAAAAGAGGAAGGAAGTAAGGAGAGAAGGAAGGGAGTAAGGAGGGATGGAGGAAAAGAGGAAGGAGGATGAAGGAAAGGAGTAAGGAGGGATGGAGGAAAAGAGGAAGGAAGGGAGGAAGGAGAGAAGGAAGGAGTAAGGAGGGATGGAGGAAAAGAAGAAGGAAGTATGGAGGGATGGAGGAAAAGAGGAAGGAAGTATGGAGGAAAAGAGGAAGGAAGGAAAGGAGGGAGGGAGGAAAATAGGAAGGGAGGAGGAGAGAAGGAACAAAGGGAGTAAGGAGGGATGAGGAAAAGAGAAGGAAGTAAGGAGAGAAGGAAGGGAGGTAAGGAGGGAGGAGGAAAGAGGAAGGAAGTAAGGAGAGAAGGAAGGGAGTAAGGGAGGGATGGAGGTAAAGAGGAAGGAAGGAAAGAGTAATTAGGAAAATGAAAATGGAAGAACAAGTAATTAGTAAAGGAGCGATAAATAAATGAGTGGACAAATGAATAAAATTAAATAACATGGGAGCTGCCAGTTATACAGGAAGCTCTAGATTTCTTTTCCAGGTGAGGAATGAGTCCTAGATAGCTGAACACTTCTCGTCGTAGCTTTTAACATGAACTAATATTAGGTTGGTTTCAGACCTGAATTTAAATAAATATATATATATATGTTTATGTGTGTATTTGTGTGTTCCAGCTGGTTGAACTGTCCAAAGCTCAGGACATCGAGGCCGGTGACGGCACCACCTCTGTGGTCGTGATCGCAGGAGCGCTGCTGGACGCCTGCTCCAAGCTGCTGCAGAAAGGTAACGATGGAAACATGCAAGTGATGATTTGGGTTAGACGTATAATGTTCCTCCCAAACATTAGGAGGTCCATGGTTAAAGCTCAGCTGGTTTCAGGTTATTTCATTTCATGCCTGTAATCTCAGGTGTTGTGGATGGAAGGAGGTGCTCTTGTAGGAGGAAGGGAGGAAAGAAGGAAGGAAAGGAGTAAGGAGGGAGGGAGGGAGGGAGGAAGGTAAGGAGGGAGGAAGGAAGAAGGAAAGGAGTAAAGGAGGGAGGGAGGGAAGGAAAGGAGTAATGAGGAAGGAAGTAAAGGAGTAATGAGGAAGGAAGGAGGGAGGGAGGAAGGAAGGCAGTAAAGGAGAAGGAAAGGAGTAATGAGGAAGGAAGGAAGGAAAGGAGTAAGGAGGGAGGGAGGGAAAGAGGAAGGAAGGAAGTGAGGAAAAAAGTATGGAAGGAGGGGAAGAACGAAGGAAAAATTTAAGAGGAAGGAAAGAAGGAACAGTCAAAAGAG
The DNA here is from genome assembly GCF_963691925.1 of Scomber scombrus. NCBI lineage: Eukaryota > Metazoa > Chordata > Actinopteri > Scombriformes > Scombridae > Scomber > Scomber scombrus. The sequence goes on from NC_084971.1 coordinate 33,557,333, forward strand.
ACGGGGTCCCTTCCTTCCTTCTCTTTTCCTCCCTCCCTCCTTACTCCTTTTCTTCCTTCCTTCCTCATTACTCCTTTCCTTTTCTTCCGTCCCTCCTTACTTCCTACCTCCTTCCTCCCTTCCTTCCTTGACCTGAGGACAACAGGCCGTCTCCTCCCCCTGATATTAACGAGTCTTCCCTCCTGCAGGTATTCATCCCACCACCATCTCGGAGTCCTTCCAGAAGGCGGTGGAGAAAGGCGTGGAGGTTCTGACTGGCATGAGCCGGCCGGTGCAGCTGAGCGACCGCGAGACGCTGCTCAACAGCGCCACCACGTCGCTGTGCTCCAAGGTGGTGTCGCAGTACTCCAGTCTGCTCGCCCCCATGAGCGTCGACGCCGTCATGAGGGTCATCGACCCGGCAACCGCCACCGGGGTCGACCTGCAGGACATAAGGATTATCAAGAAGCTCGGGTGAGTCAGTGATGGATGGATAGAGATAGAAAGATAGATAGATAAAGAGATGGATAGAGGGAGGGAGGGAGGTGATAGATAGATAGAAACATAGGGTGAGTCAGTGATGGAGGGATAGATAGATAGATAGATAGATAGATAGATAGATAGATAGATAGATAGATAGATAGATAGATAGATACAGAGATAGAAAGATGGATGGATGGATAGATAGAAAGAGATAGAGATAGATAGATAGATAGATAGATGGGTAGATAGATAGAGAGATGGATGGATAGATAGAGGGAAAGATAGAAAGAGACAGATAGAAAGATAGATAGAGATAGATGGGTAGATAGATAGAGAGATAGAGGGAAAGATAGAAAGAGACAGATAGAAAGATAGATAGATAGATGGAGACAGAGAAAGATGGATGGATAGAGAGATGGATCCCTGTACATGATTGTCTATGATGCCTTCAGTGTCTCTACTGCTGTATTAATGAGGATGTTCTGTATCTCAGAGGGACCATTGATGACTGTGAGCTGATTGACGGTCTGGTTCTGACCCAGAAGGTTGCCAACAGCGTGACCCGCGTGGAGAAGGCCAAGATCGGCCTGATCCAGTTCTGCCTGTCCCCTCCCAAGACTGATGTGAGTGACTGTTCCTTCTTTCCTCCCTTACTTCCTTCCGTCTGTCCTTCCTTCCTCCCTCCTTCTCTCTTTCCTCCCTTCTTTCTTTCCTTCCTCCATCCCCCTTTTGTCCTCCCTTCTGTCCTTCCTCCCTTCCTTCTTTCTTTCCTTCTTTCCTTTCCTCCCTTCCTCCTTCCTTCTTTCCTTCCTCCCTCCTACCTTCCTTCTTTCCTTCCTCCCTTCCTTCTTTCCTCCCTTCCTTCCTCCTCCTTTCCTTCCTTCTTCCCTTCTTTCCTTCCTTCTTCCTTCCTCCCTCCCTCCTTTCTTTCCTTCTTCCTCCTTTCTTTCCTTCTTCCTTCCTCCCTCCCTCCTTTCCTCCCTTCCTTCCTTCCTCCCCCCTTTCCTTCCTACCTTCCTCCCTCCCTCCTACCTTCCTTCTTTCCTTCCTCCCTTCCTTCTTTCCTTTCCTCCCTTCCTTCCTCCTCCTTTCCTTCCTTCTTCCCTTCTTTCCTTCCTTCCTCCCTCCCTCCTTTCCTTCCTTCTTCCTCCTTTCTTTCCTTCTTCCTTCCTCCCTCCCTCCTTTCCTCCCTTCCTTCCTCCCTCCTTTCCTTCCTACCTTCTTCCCTCCCTCCTTTCCTTCCTTCTTCCTCCTTTTCTCCCTCCCTTCCTTCCTTCTTCCTTCCTTCCTTGAGGACAACAGGAGGGTTAAACATATGCATAACCTTTTTTTGGGGGACTGATCGTGTGGTTTTTTTCGTGGCGTTCAGATGGACAACCAGATCGTGGTTTCGGACTACGCTCAGATGGACCGCGTGCTGAGGGAGGAGCGCGCTTACATCCTCAACATGGTCAAACAGATCAAGAAGGCCGGCTGCAACGTGCTGCTCATCCAAAAGTCCATCCTCAGGTACCAAAGGCTGCCACTGAGAGCAGATTCACATTATGTATTACTGTTATTGTTATTATGATGTCATACTAACATGGAACCTTGTTGCCATTGTTGTTATGATGTCATACTAACATGGAACCTTGTTGCCATTGTTGTTATGAAGTCATACTAACATGGAACCTTGTTGCCATTTTTATGATGTCATACTAACATGGAACCTTGTTGCCATTGTTGTTATGATGTCATACTAACATGGAACCTTGTTGCCATTGTTATTATGATGTCATACTAACATGGAACCTTGTTGCCATTGTTGTTATGAAGTCATACTAACATGGAACCTTGTTGCCATTTTTATGATGTCATACTAACATGGAACCTTGTTGCCATTGTTGTTATGTCATACTAACATGGAACCTTGTTGCCATTGTTATTATGATGTCATACTAACATGGAACCTTGTTGCCATTGTTGTTATGTCATACTAACATGGAACCTTGTTGCCATTGTTGTTATGATGTCATACTAACATGGAACCTTGTTGCCATTGTTGTTATGAAGTCATACTAACATGGAACCTTGTTGCCATTTTTATGATGTCATACTAACATGGAACCTTGTTGCCATTGTTGTTATGATGTCATACTAACATGGAACCTTGTTGCCATTGTTATTATGATGTCATACTAACATGGAACCTTGTTGCCATTGTTGTTATGAAGTCATACTAACATGGAACCTTGTTGCCATTTTTATGATGTCATACTAACATGGAACCTTGTTGCCATTGTTGTTATGTCATACTAACATGGAACCTTGTTGCCATTGTTATTATGATGTCATACTAACATGGAACCTTGTTGCCATTGTTGTTATGTCATACTAACATGGAACCTTGTTGCCATTGTTGTTATGATGTCATACTAACATGGAACCTTGTTGCTATTGTTATTATGATGTCATACTACCATGGAACCTTGTTGCCATTGTTATGATGTCATACTAACATGGAACCTTGTTGCCACAGAGACGCTCTGAGCGACCTCGCCCTGCACTTCCTGAACAAAATGAAGATCATGGTGGTGAAAGAAATCGAGAGAGAAGACATCGAGTTCGTCTGCAAGGTGAAGATCAGACACTTCATCACTCGCTGAAGCTTAGAGACGTTTTTTTTTCAGACATTAGTTTGTCTTGTTAAATTACTGATAAAATGCACATTAATACTCATATTTTGGTTTTATTGGCCCTCAAATTTTGTTGTCCGTCGAATCCAATTTTTAGTTTAATGTAATTTAAAATCAACGCCTCATAATTATATATACTATATATATTATATACATATACTGTGTCCAGAACTCATATATTATGTCTTTATTGATTGTAAATACCCTCCTTGTCTCTGCTCCCCTCAGACTATTGGCACCAAGCCCATCGCTCACATCGACCACTTCACCGCAGAGATGCTCGGCACGGCGGAGCTCGCTGAGGAAGTCAGTCTGGACGGCTCCGGCAAGCTGATCAAGGTACGAGAGCAGCAGGCGGGCCAAGTGACGGAGGAGGAGATGCAGCAGTGATGTGGCATTAGACCTCGAATTAAGGTTTTTTTTTCTTGTTCTCCTCTTTGCAGATCACAGGATGCGCCAGTCCAGGGAAGACGGTGAGCCTGGTGGTGAGAGGATCCAACAAGCTGGTGATTGAGGAGGCCGAGCGCTCCATCCACGACGCTCTGTGTGTCATCCGCTGCCTGGTCAAGAAGAGGTAGATCAACTTCTCTTTAAGACAAACTGAAGCTTTTTTTATCCTAAAGTACTTCCCATAAAAAGTTAGGGTTTAATAAAACAGCTGGGTAAAGAAAGGAGGAAATTGTGCTTTTGGTTGGGGACTATTTTCAACCCTAATCCTAAAGCACATGTGAGATAGATAGATCTCTATCTTCCTCCCTTCCTTCTTTCCTCTGTCCTTCTTTCCTTCCTTCCTCCCATCCTCTTTTCCTTTCTCCCTCCCTTCCTTCTTCATTCTTTCCTCCGTCCCTACTACCTTCCTTCTTTCCTTCCTCCCTCGCTCCTTCTCTTTTTTTCCTCCCTCCTACTTTCCTTCCATCCTTCCTTCCTTCCTCCTTTCCTTCTTTCCTTTCCTTCCTTCCTCCTTTCCTTTCCTCCTTTCCTTCCTTCCTACCTACCTCCCTTGACGGAAAGGAAGGAAAGAAAGAGAGAAGGAGGGAGGGAAGAAGGACAGACGGGAGGAAAGAAGGAACAGTCAAAACAGACGGGGTGAATTTGACCCGGGAGGACGACACGAAGGTTAACTCTTCCTCCTCTTCTTCCTCTCAGGGCTCTGATCGCCGGCGGCGGCGCTCCAGAGATTGAGCTGGCCGTGCGTCTGGCTGAGTATTCTCGTGCCCTCGGCGGCATGGAGGCGTACTGCGTGCGGGCGTACGCCGACGCCCTGGAGGTCATCCCCTCCACGCTAGCCGAGAACGCCGGTCTGAACCCCATCTCCACGGTGACGGAGCTCCGCAACAGACACGCCCAGGGAGACAAGATGGCCGGCATCAACGTCCGCAAGGTGATGATTTGCTGCTTTTTCTGTTTATATCATTGTAAATTACATATATTCTGATTTTGGGATATTTTAATTAACTCCCTTAGTACTCCTAAGTGTTGGCAAAATGAGCAATATAAAATCAGTTAAACTAGATTTAAAAGCAGCATCAGGTTTGTTAAAATGTACATTTAGTATTTTTGTTGGTTTTATATCATTTGAAATTACATTTGCACCATTTTTTTTTACCAAAAGTAAGACTGAATGCTCCTGAAAGTCAGATGAAAATGAAAATGTCAAATGGTGTAACCACAAAAGAATGATACATATTACATATTTTATCCACCTGGAGAGAAAGAAAGAAAGAAAGAAAGAAAGAAAGAAAGAAAGAAAGAAAGAAAGAAAGATAGAAAAAGATAAAGGAGAAAGAATGAATGAGAGAAAGATAAAGGAGAAAGAAAGAAAGGAGGAAGAGGATAAAGAAATAAAGGAGGAAGAGGAGAAAGAAAGAATAAGAAGTAGGATGAAGGAGAGAAAGATAAAATGTAAATGGTTCCTGGTCTCCATGGTTACCAGAGTAAATGTAAAATTTAGAACAATTGTATTCCATTACCTTTATTTAATATAAAGTTATAATGTAAGATCATGCCAAACTAGTTGATATGGTGTTTTATTGACAATTTACTGTTTTTAAGCAAGTTGAATTATTTGGTACAAAGTTTTTATGGTTACACCACTTAGACATTTTTACCATAATCCTCTAATATATTCTCTCTAAATGGATTAAAAGCAGAAATTTGATGCTGGGTCCACAAAAAAAGAATGTGTGCAAGTTATTCATACGTTTATTTTCACATTTTAACCCTTTAAATCTGACTCATCATTGACCCTTATGTGTCTTTGTGTGCAACAGGGCGGGATCTCCAACATCCTGGAGGAACTGGTGGTTCAGCCTCTACTGGTTTCCATCAGCGCTCTGACCCTGGCCACAGAGACGGTCCGCAGCATCCTCAAGATCGACGACGTGGTACGTAGACGTCACATTTAAAAACACCAAGGATTAAAATATAAAAATAAGTACGAGGGAGAGTTTACACAGACAGATGGGGAAAGGAAGACTGCTGAGATAAAAGCAGAATGATAGTCATAATGGTTTAAATTGATTTGTGCAAGATGCACGAAGAAGAACTTTATTTAATGAATTAAAAAAAGTTCTTATATACTACAAGTGTGGCTGGAGCTTTGACTTTCTTAAGAACTAAATAACAGCAAAACTTTAAAATTAACTGTGTAGAGCCAGAAATCAGAACAGTTTCAAACTTTATAAGATAGAATATGCAACTAGCAACCTTTTTTTTTAATGCTCTGTAGTCTTTGGAGCCCTCCGCTGGTCGAAATGGGCATTACAGAAGTAGGAGTGATGCAGCAAAATGTCTTGTTAGGAAGAATTTTTAGTCCTTTTTAACTGAAATTAATTATAAAATGTCTCTTGGATAACAAATGGTTGCATAAACCTGCTGAAGATACATTTTTTGTGGGTTTTTTTGTCCCCTCAAAGAACAAGAATTAAAGTGAAAGTAAAAAAAAGAGTCAGAATATCTTAAAAACAAAGCGATATGCACCTTTTAATTAACAGCCTCATTATTACACATGTATCTAATTTATATATCAGGCAGGAATCTTTGTACATTTTATGCTGAATTGTCTTATTTTATTTCATATCAATCATAACTGATCCTCTGTTTCTGTCTCGTTTCAGGTGAACACGCGATAAACGGTATTGAGTTGGTCCGTCGGGGTTCTGTCACTAAGCCTGTTCGTACCGTGAGGACTCTGTCAGCGTCACACTGTTCAGATTTCCGCTGTAGTTGTTACGTTGCGTAATTTAATAAAAAGTTAAGGCTTGTTCCTTTTTTTTTTGTTCACACTCCAGCTGTTGACTGTGTTGTTTTTTCTTTTGCCTCATAAACCACTCGGGTCTCAAGCTTTTAGATAGTTATTTTTATTTGTATGCACTGTACGGTAGTCTTCAGATGAATACATATATATATATTTAAACTACGAACAACAAACAAAGAGCTGTTTAAGTTTTAATAAGCCTGGTTTCATTTTAAAGTGTCTTTTCTTAGTTTTGATGGTCTACATAATGTTTCAGAGGCTTTTAAAAGCATTTAAATGGTTGAATTTAATGTGAGTGAAGAAAGCAGAACTCATAGTTTGAAAGTAGTAGTATATCTTTTTCAATGTGTTAAAAGTAACAGGTTTTCCATCACTGCAAGGAGACACTTGGTATTTTATTTTAACTACTGATTTCTCATGAAATTGTTTCAAAACATCATTTATTGATATTTAAATGGTAACGGCTCTTTTTTGCCTATGCACTTCTAAAAAATGGGGAAATTCACATAATTTTCTTTGAATTGAAACAATATGAAGAAAGTAAAACTCTAAAGTGTGTATCTTTTTTAAGACGCTTTTACTAATTTCACATACAATTATATTAAGATCAATATATCTAATAAAGAAACTATTGTCATTTCACTGAGTATTTTCATACTCAGAAAGAAATAAGATTGTTTCTCATTAGCTCCAGTCAGTGCAAGTAGAAAGAAAGTAAAGTTCTGTTGACAGTCTTTCTAAATTTACATTTATTTTAAATAATTTAATTAAATGGAATTGCCTATGCATGTTTAGTATTTCTCTCTTGGATGGTGAATTTTTTTCTTTTAACTATAATTATTGACATTCACTCCATTTGTCATTATTGGTCAATCAAATAACGTTTTTCTGTTGATAAAAGTTTAATAGAAAAGGGAATTACGGTGAAAGACGAAACAAAAGTAAAAAAGAAACTAAATACCGGCGGATTAATTAAAGTATTAAAAATCAAATTATAATATTTGTGTCGCCTTGAAGGCAAAAGGTAAAAAATGTGTACTATTTATAGGTTAAATTAATCGAGGAACGGACTTTTATATCCGAAAATTCACCTTTAAATGTTTAACTTCACGTTTAAGAACGTTCCTGCTGCGCTACGTCACTTCCTCCCAACAGAGCTGCTCCGTTGCTAGGGGAGCGCACCTGCTGGTTGCCTGGTTACCGACTTACCGTTAGAACGGCTCCTCTTTGTTTGTAGTGAAGTTAATTTATCTTAAAAATAACGACGTTTAGCGTTAAATTTGATATAAAAACTGGAAGAAACACGAAGGAGACATGGCGAACCCCCACCGGACAAACGCCTTGGTTACCTCCTGCTTTAAAACGCCGGTGGACCCGCACACCAAGGCGCCTTTAGCCTCATACGAGCGGGAGAGAGCCTTACCTTACACGGCTACAGGCCATGTGGACAACCGGGACTATGAGAAGGAGGTAAAGAGACAAACAAAGTAAAAGAAAATCACTTGACTGAGTCTTAAATCTACTGTGGAGATCCAGACTGTCCTCAAAATTTCTTGAAAGTTACTCTACAGCGATGCAATTATAGTTATATAGTTTATATGTTTCAGATAATACACAATCAACAATATAAACGTGTAAAATTCAATATAATTTGAGTGTTTCCTCTCTATTTAACACTGGTGCACCTTCACAATAAAGGAATTACCACCAGTGTGAGAGGAAATGTCAAATAACGCAGCTTCTCTTCACTACAATAAGAGTAATTTAACCCAAATACCTGAGATATTGTGAATTTTACCTGTGCAAACATAACTTAAATCCACAGACAAATACTCAGGATGAAACTAGAGTCAGAGGAAAGGCAGAGTATTATGATAATTTAGGTCTATCTCATCCAATTATCTCACCATACTTTCATCTTACTTAGACATTAAACTGTGACTTAATAAAGTGAGAAAACTGACTTTTAAGTAGATAAACACTTCCCTATTTCACTCCCAGTCTCAGTTTAACAAAATTAAGAATACTGTTTGTGGATTCTAAGGAGTTTTGTTATCCTTTCTTTCATATTATAATCCAGATTTAATAGAGTTGTAATGCAGAGTTTTAACCAGCCTCATTTAATCAGTTTGTGGAGTGAAGCAGACACACTTTCTTGATCTTGTCCAGGCAGTTTCAGGTCAGTCTTTGCCGTACCAAGGATTTGACCTGTATAATTTGTTTGCCTTACTATTTTTAGACTTCCGTCTAGACTAGATTACCAGACGTCACTGAAGTTTATAATCCCATATGCCTATTTGTTCTTCGGACAGCAAGAACATCACTGCCGTCCTTCCCCGCAGGGTCCTGCTACGGTTTTTTCTACCTTCATGATAAACACCTCATGATAATGTGAGCAGTGACTGGGTGCAGACACTTGATGAAGAGTGTGCGTGTGTGTGTCAATTGAGCTCTCACGCTAAGCTGCCTTTTGTGCCCCACCATATGGTCCACGTCGCTGCTGCAGTAGGATAATAGGCTTAGACCTGGAGGAGCCTGAGAGCCTCTGAGCAGGGCTGCTCTGCTCCAGGAGGCCAGGTGCTTAAACACACCATCCTGCAGCCAGCAATACAAAAACTCATCTCACAGTTTCTAAACTAAACTATCAATTTGTCATTTACTATATGAACACATTTTGTGTCATTTGTCCTCTGATTTCAGCTGGAATATGAGGACTCGGGCTCAGATTTCTGCGATGAGGACTACCTGCGGAATGGTGGCCCTCACCTGATGAGGGACTACAGAGCAGCAGGGGACCGCCTGGACCTGAGTGAAATCTTCTTCTCCAACGAGGAATACTACAGCAAGCTGGAGGAGCTGAAGAAGGCTCACTTCCGCACCATGGCCGAGCTGGAGGGCATGTACCACCGAAACCTGCAGCTCAAGACCATGGAGCCTCTGGACGCACTGATGCTGGAGGGGGGACACAGGCAGGTGGCTTTCTATCATGATTCTAGGGATGAGGATGTAGGACAGAGGTGTCCAAACCAGGGGCGATTTTAGACCTGCTCACTATAAGAGCATTGCATAGCACAACAGCTTAAAGGAGGGGTTCACAATTCATCTTAAAGTCTGTCAAAATTCAAGAGCCACTATGAGCACTGGAATTTATGAACACTTGAATTTCATTTTTGGGGATCAAACCATCTTCCTACAGAAGAAATGTCCTCTATTAAATCTGCTCACGCTAAAATGACAAGTTGCTGTTGAACTTGTCAGAATTGTCCATAATTTCAGCAGTGAAAACGACATTACATTCACCTCAATCTAAAAACCTCAGCATTACAACACAGAATTATCTGCATGACTAGATAATATACCATTAGACTAGACTATACAGTAGCCTGGATTGCACCTCATTTATATGTCATTTACTCAACATTAGTTCACATATTAACATTCATCTGTTTATATCTCTCATTAGGGTGACGTGCAGCCAAGCATCTTCGTGCCGTTTGAGAAAGTCGCAGTCGGCCTTTGAACTGAGTCGAGGCTCCAATCAGTCAGACTCATCAGATGATGAGAAAGCTGCCAGTAACGATGTGGAGAAAGGCCTACTCTTCTCTCCCAAAGAACACATCAAGACCATGTGGCAGGACTTCAAGATGTCCCCTCACAATCACCACCTATCGTCCTGCTCGCTGCCAGTAGACCAGGAGAGCTGCAGACCACAGAGAGGAAAAGGAAAGAAGAGGACAGGTCATAAAGGCGGAGAGCAGGAGTCTTGGAAACACAGAATGACGGTCCCAAAACCGTTCCATATGATGCTGCGTGAGGATGAGAAGCGAAAGCGCGGCATAAAGACGCGCTCTGAGATCGAAATGGAGAACACGGAGCTGAGACGGCAGCTGGAGGAGTTGACGGAGTGCCAGATGAAGTTCCGTGCCAGTCCCCTCCCAGCGCACATTCACCTCCCGCTTTACGAAAACCTGCAGGAGCGAAACGAGGAGCGGCGGCGAACCCTGCGAGAGCGAGAAGATCAGCATCTTCGAACTGTCTCCAAACCGTTCAGCTTCCTGGAGAGGGAGCGACTGAAGAAGGAGCAGAAGCAGCAGCGCGACCAGCAGCCGACCAACCAGGAGAAGGTCAAACCCTTCAAGGCCAAACCTGTTCCCAAAGCCGTGTACGCAGCAGCGTCTGGGGAGCAGATGAAGGAGGAGCAGCTGTATCGCTCTATCAAGATACAGATGAGAGCTCAGGAGTTGCTCCAACACGCTTCAATGCCTTCAAGCATGCTCTCACCACGACGCAATGAACGCAAGAAGAACAAAGAAACCGACGGTGATAGCTTCTCCCACAGGCCCAAGATCAACAACGAGGTGCCGGACTTCGATGCCAGTTACAGACGCTTCCAGAAGAGCCTGGAGAAACGAAAAGAGGTGAGGCCCACGACTGCATGCGAACCCTTCGACTTGAAAACATCGCAGATCCCATCTCACCGAGAACGCATCCTGGCAGAGATGGAGAAGGAGCACGGCAGCCCTAAGACGCTGCGCTGGCCGTACACCAGCCCCGGGAAGGCTCGGACGCCAAACTCCAGCCTCTGTTCGTCTCTCTCAGGCAGCCTGGAGCTCCTGCCTGCCAAAGTCACGGACGCCACCAAAAAGCGCCACGAGGCTGTGAGGTACCACTGTAGGACTCCATAGATTTCCACCGTCCTCGCTGTAGATGAGATAGAGAGAGACATCAAACACCCTCTTAAACCATAGTGACCTCCAGAGTCTAAATGTTTTGAATCTTTGTGGAACTCCAAAACTGCATTTATACCCCATAGCTGAGTGTTGTCCCCTCACCAAAGTCCTCCTCCTCCTCCTCCTCTTCCAAACCCTCCTTCACTTGTGACCACGATTGTTTCCCCCCCCCTTCGAGTAGAAAGGCGCTGGAGCAGAGAAAGAAGGCTGAGGAGGAGGAGGAGCAGTGGAAGGAAAGGCAGAAGCAGCGGGAGAAGAAGCTGCAGAAGGTAGTGGTGAAGCGCGCCCAGGCCAACGACCCCCACGTGGCGCTCTCACAGACCCAGCAGACCAAACTCAAAGAATTCAGGTGACTTAAAAACAGCATGATGTCAGCAGGAATATCGTTCTTGATGACGGTTGTGACGATGAACCACAATCCTGTTTTCTTTTTTAGGAAACAAGACCGTCAGCGCAAGAAGGAGTACCAGCAGGAGATTAAAGAGATACAGGACAGAGTGAAGGGGAGGCCGCTGCTGTTGGAGCAGGTTGCACAGGTGAACGTGAAGCTGAACTGTAAATCAAAGCATCACAGGTCACACATTACGTTTGTTCACACCCATGATAGTCTGCTGTAACTCACTGGATTGCTGCTTTTGAGGAAGGTGGAAACTTAACCTATGGACCTATGGCACATAGCAAGCAGCAAATGTACTGTATAACAATGCATATGTCATAAAGTAACTATATATTTTATGTGTACAATATAAAATAAAGTTAGTAGACAAAGTACAATATTTCACTATGAAATGTAGTGTATAAGTATACAGTAAGATCAAATTTAAACACTTAAATGGTACCTCAGGGTTGTATTTAAGTAAAAAGACTGTTTCCTTACATGGTATAATATCTTTGGTGATAACAGCATTATTAACAGAAGCTGTCTGTATTTAACATGTGCTTCACTAACAGAGGAATGCCCGAAAGGCAGCAGAGAAACACTACACGGAAACCCTGCAGGGATGTGACCTCACAGAGGAGTTCATCAACAGCAAGGCGTTGAGAGCAGGATCTGCACACCGAGCGTCTCTGTCCAGTGACAAAAGGTAAACCTGTGATGTCACTGTGAAATACACGCTAACTACACGCAAGTCTGTTGACCCGGATAACATGGATAGATAGATAGATAGATAGATAGATAGATAGATAGATAGATAGATAGATAGATAGATAGATAGATAGATAGATAGATAGATAGATAGATAGATAGATAGATGGGTGGGTTGAGAGTTCATGAGTTTTCATCAGAAACAGGTCGGTACCCAGATAAACAGTCCAACAGGTAAAAAGGTAGGTAATAGGCGAAAGCAAAGGTGGACACAATCAAACAGGAAACAGTAATTTTAATGAAAATAATAAAACGTGACCTGTTGTGGCAGGACAGACTGAGATGGATGGATGGATGGATGGATGGATGGATGGATAGATGGATAGATAGACAGATAGATAGATGATGGATAAATACGTAGGTAAATAGATAGATAGATAGACAGATAGATGATGGATGGATGGATAGATACGTAGGTAGATAGATAGATAAACAGATACCAAGGTAACATCACATAGAAACACATCTCTAACTAGCCAATGGAAAAAACATTAAAAATACCTAAAAGTTGTATTAATAAAACAAATATATGTATATACATGTAATAAATAATACATTTTTAGGACATTTTTTTAAATAAACGTTAAAAATGTGCTGGTTGCAGCTTCTGAAATGTCATGATTTGAAGATTATTATTGTTTATAATAATTTAGGAGACCAAAACATGGATTTGGTTAAATAAGACTATCCCATGTGATCTCAGTTAGCGTAGGCGGACTGTTAAATGTCTCCTTTAATAAAGCTGCTGAGTCATGGTTATTTGTTGTTGATTTATTTACTGATGATTGTAAATTAATTTTAACTTTTAGGTTCAGTAATGAGAAGCTGATTCTTCTCTTCTTTTTTTCAGTGAGCAAGATGAGGCAGACACGGGCTTTGAATCCGTCCACTACAGGAAGGTGTTTCTGGACGATGAAGACATGGAAGTGGATCCGGACGAGAGCGAAGGAAGTAGGAAAGGTAAGGAGGAGGAGGAAGAGGAGAGGGACAGAGCTTCATCACACCACCGTGACAGAGAAGACGCTGGCAGTCCCCGCTCGGACGAGGATTACCGGCGAGACGTCGACCGCCGTTACTCAGATGAAAGCTGCCATTACTCAGACGATCATGAGCATTACTCGGATGATCACGAGCATTACTCGGACGACAGCGAGCACGACGTCGACTCCAAACAGCAGGAAGCAGGAGAGTGATGTCATCAAACGCCATGATAGAAAAAACTGAACAAAAGTGAAGCTTCTGAATTATTGTAAATATTGTGTGTATAAATATAAAAATTTAAGAAAGAAAATGTACAATATCTTTAAAACCTGAGGAAATCATACTTGGTTGTCTTATTCAATATTCCCCTCATAAGATACATGATATCATTTTTATAAATAATTGACTTTATAGTTAGTGGGGAACAAATACATATATATACACTTATAAATCAGACAGATGTAACACTGCATACTTATCATCATAATATACTGTTATACCATACATGTAATGTCAGGTGTCAATCAAACTGACCGAAATTAAACTTAACACAGACCAAAAATATGAAATGTTTGAGATAATTTCAGTTGTTATTCATTCATTTTTCCACCTGAAAAACATCCCACTCAGGACATATCTGGTCATAATGGTTTATTTAATATGAATTTGATTAATTTTGTATTAATTGATGTCAAAATCATTTTTAAAAATCTGATTATGCAAAGAAATCAGAACACGAGCTGATATATCATTATCATTGTTGTATTTGAGGTAACAGAACTTTTTGTGGAGGAGTATTTTTCTATATCTTACAACAAGTCCACGTTACGCATAACATTCACAATTATCTTGATTTCTATGTTTCAGCTATGTGCAGGCTCTCCTTTCCTTTTTCTGTTTCAGTGTAAGATAATAGTGTGAATCAACAACACTTTTGATTGATCATATCTAGTGTGTATGTGGTCTGGTTTGAGTATACATCGTTTTGTCTCCAGAGTGAACACAATTACTGTAAAAACTGGTAAACCAATAAAGCCTCTTATCCAGAAACAACAACCATATTATTATTATTTTGTTATAATTTAAGCAGCAGTGGAAAGTAACTGATTACTCAATTACTCCACACTTTGTTCTTTGTCTATATTACCCATAATACAGCTCCACTGTACAAATTGGGATTGAGAACTGTTCTGCAGAAAGAAACTGGTGAGATAAAAAAAAAAAAGACCTCACACTGACACCTGCTGGAGGGAAATAGAGCTGCAATGTGATTATTTAAGGGTCATATAACCAAGTACATTTACTCAGTTACAATTTTGAGGTATTTGTACTTTATTGTAGTATTTCCATGTGATGCTACTTTCTACATCTCAGAGGGAAATATTGTACGTTCTACTCCTATACATTTATTTAACAGCTTTAGTTACTTTTCAGATGAAGATTTGACACAATGGATAATATAACAAGCTTTTAAAATACAACACATTGTTAAAGATGAAACCAAAAAGCAGTGTGTAGTCGGCTCACATTTCAGATGTCTATGAGTTGTTAACAGCTCCACCAAATAGTGATTTTTCCCTCTAAACTTCTCACATGGTTTCATTTCAATAAATGTTCAAATGATCCAATATTTCAGCAAAAATCAAAGATTAGAGAAAAAGTCCAAAAACTGAAAACACATTTGTGTATCAGAACTTAGTTTTTTCTTCTTTCCTCTCCCATTAATCATCTCACCACCCCTCACATTTATCTGCTGACCCTTTGGAGGGGCCCCACCCCTAGGTTGGGAACAGGCGGGGAGTTCTGGTCCTCTGAAATGAGGCCAACGCGGATGTAACTTATAACTGCATTCTATCAAAAGGCCACCAGGGGGCGACCGTTTTGGTTTCAAAAGGACTTCCGTCTCTATACAAGTCAATGGAGAATTCACCAACTTCTCACTTGATTTCTAACCTCAGTAAACGTTTTCAAAATGTGTTTATGGTCTCAATCGCTAGTTTAAAGCCTTTTTCAATGCAGTATGATGTTCATTTGTGAAATTTTGGCCTCCCTGATTTTATATTTGACGATAAAGCAGGGTATGCATTAGGGCGTGGCTACGTCGTGATTGACAAGTTGATTGGTTCACAGGTTCAGGAGGGCGCCTCTTGCTCCTCCTGATGCCCATATAAGTAGAATACGTTTTTTTTATTTTTCCCAGCATGCACCTGAAATTTTCAAGATGGCGCTGCCCAGATCCGAAACTATTGGCTTCCGTGCAGCAGTCCACAAACCGATGGGTGACGTCACGGATGTTACGTCCATTATATATACAGTCTATGGTTGGGAACCACTGGACTAAACTAACTAACTATATAATATGGCCCAGGACAATTGTGAAAATGTGTTGGTCACACCCACATACACAATGCACCAGGAGTCAAGATTTGAATCTGTGCTTGTGTTCATTAATGTAATGTAGACACTTTCCCTGAATTTCAGTCTGAGGTACTTGGCACCTTTGCAAACGTTGAGATGCACACTAGATCTCCAGTGAAGAGGTTAATGAAACAATCATGGAGGGACACTGAAGCAGTAAAAAGATACATTTAAGGTAAATTCCAACATGCATGAAATATCAATAATTATATTATAAATCATAAACGAATGTCTGCATTAATCATGTCCTGATGAAAAAAAGTTCACACTGTACATTATTGTTGAATATACATTTGTTACCATAATTAGCAATCTTGTTAATCTAAAATTGATCAGTTTTGGTCTCTAATCAATCAGCATCCTGGTATTGACTCAGGCAGTTGGATTGACAGGACAGATGATCAGAAGGGCGGAGTTTTCACCACCATCATTAAGCCAGGGACTGAAGAATGGGTAGAGTTTCTCAGTGAAGGAGCAGCCAGTAAAGGAGTAGATAAGAGCTGCAGCATCTACGTCATAAAAGGAGACCAGACGCTCCTCATAATCCACAAACAACCCCACCTTCTGAGGCTGAGACTTCAGAGAGAGACGGACTGAAGGATCATCAAGAGCTTTGTACTCATTTCCATTTCTCAACCATATAGTCCAGTAACCATACCGAGGACTCACTGTGATTTGTCCCTTCCTGTTGATCGACTCTTTTGCCACTCCTAAAGCCCAGTTAGTCTTCTCTTTAACCTGAACCTCAAAGTAAAATCTACCAGAAGACAAACTCTGCTTTCCTAAAACACCAGGAAAAACAGAAAATCTCTCTGGGTTGTCTGGGAGATTCTTCTTCACATCACCACAGTAAACTTGTTTCACATCAGCAGACAGGATGAGTTTAGGATTTGCTGTATCAGGATCAAGAGTCATATCCACTGCATACTGCTGGACCCTCTTCAGCTCAGCCTCAGCAAACAGCTTCTTCATCTGTTCACTGAGCGTCTCCTCCAGCTGAGCCACAGCTTTCACCACAGTCCCCTCATATGGTAGACAAACGCTGACCTCTGTCCAGTCTTTGGTGGGTGGAGCAGCTTTCAGGGACGGGAAACTTTGGAGGAGGTGGAGGTGGTCTTCAGAGTGTGAGAGCTTCTCCACCTCAGAGCTTCTCTTCTTCAGCTCAGAGATTTCCTGTTCCAGCTCTTTGATGAAGTCTTCAGCCTGTTTCTCTGTTGTTCTTTGTTTCTCTTCAATCGTCTCAATGAGCTCATTCAGGCTTCTCTCAACAGACTCCTTCAGAGCGGTGAAGACCTGAACACCTTCTGCTTTCTCTCTGTCTGCAGCTTCCTCACTGAGGACAACTGAGTGTTTGATCTCTTGAATCTTCAGTCGTCTCTTCTGGATCATCTCCTGAATTTCAGCCTCTGTCTTCCCCAGCTCTGCCTTCTTTCCTTCATATTCTTCTTTCAGAGGAACAAACTCATGTGTCTTGTGGTCTAAAACAGAGCAGAGCATGCAGACACATGTCTGGTCGGTCTTACAGAACAGCTCCAGAGGTTTATCGTGCTTCATACACATCCTGTCTTCCAGGTTCTCCACAGGGTCCATCAGATGATGTCTTTTCAGACCTGACATTGTCAGATGAGGCTCCAGGTGAGTCTCACAGTAGGAGGTCAGACACACCAGACAGGACTTCAGGGCCTGCAGTTTGGTTCCAGTACAGACGTCACAGGGAACTTCTGGTTTGGCAGCTTGTTGCTCTGAGCTGCTGCTGCTGGCTTTCTGTTGAGCTCCCTGTCTGAACTGAGAAACCATCTCAGAGATGAATGTGTTGATGTGAAGTTCAGGTCTTGTGTAGAAAGTCTCTTTACACATTGGACACAGGTACTGGTCATTACTGTTCCAGTGTTCATTGATGCAGTTTTTGCAGAAGTTGTGTCCACATGGTGTGGTGACTGGATCAGTGAACACATCCAGACAGATGCAGCACAGAAACTGATCTTCAGATCTCAGACAGCTGGCAGCAGACATATCTACACATGTAATATAAAAGAAGAGAAAGACATTTTCATTGTTTTTAATTAAAAAGAAAGATGTATACTTACTGTTCAAATAAAATGCATTACATTAGGTAAAATAATTTAGAATTAAACATGGCCTGGAGGTACTTTCATCAAACCATGCAAGAGTTATTAACCATTTAATCAGAGCTTGCAAATATAAAAAGATGTTCTCCAGGATTTCACAGCCAGGTTAAAGTCTTTGTTCTCCTTTAATGTTGGACGTGTGCTGGTTTGTACAAACTACAGTCAGAGACTCATCTGCAGCTCTTTATCTAACAGCTCATTGTGGCTATCACAGAATATGTTCATATCTTGTTGTAGAGAACAATTATTATTGAAGAATCTCACTGCTAATAAAGCTTTTGCTAACTTGGTGACAAACACATTTTATTTCCTGTTGCTGCTTCACAATAAAAGTGTCCTTCTGGTTCACCAGTGGAAAGCTTTTAATGTGAAATGGCTACAGGAAATATGATATGTCTGTAGGAAGTGATCAGTAAATAGGAAGCGATCAGGAAATAGCAGTCAAGCTAAACTCCAAACCACAGAGGTTCAGTTACACTTTACAAAAGTCCTGAGAGACTTAAAAACACTTAGGGCCGCATCTTACACCCAACGCCAGGTACGACGCATGTGTCTTTGCCAGTTTGAGACTGACGCAGGTATCATTTTTCAAACGCACTAACACTCATCTGTGTGCCAATGAGTGTGTTGGTCTCAAAATGAGGTGTGGTCAGTTGTTTTGTGAAAGGATCAGCACCTTGGAGAGTTACACTACAGACAGTCCTAACAACTGTAGGAGGGGTTAACATGATTAAAACCGTTTTTGAACAATATTTTAACGCATATTCTTGAGATGACATTGATCAGGTTTCCATACTTTCAGCAGTTAAAACCCTGCTGAGTTTACCTGTTACTACATTACTGAACAAAACCATTTTAAAGAGAACCAAAACTGGAATGAAAAGATAAACTAAAACAAAGCACCATGGCGTCTATGTGGTGCAGCTGCATATATGATGAACTGACGGGAGGAGACACGAAAATATGCAGCACGAAGTGAGTTGTTGGTGTTTTTGTGGAGAATGGGTCTCAGAACCACGTCTGCTTCTGGAGGAAAGACGCTCTGCTGCCACTTAGTGATTTTATCAACAAGAAAAGCATCTGAACATCTGTGGTTAAAACATCTGTATCGATCTATTAATGAATGTGGGTGATTCTTACAGTGTCTGTTATCCACAGCTGTTTATACTGTAGGACTGATATGTTGATAAATCTGTAGCCTCTGAGATGCTGCACAGAGCGCAGTGCCTTACACACAGCCGCTGACTGTATTAAATCAGCTGATGCCACCAGGCTGCTGCAATATAACCACACACACCTCTACACTCATCAGACTGGTCGGTTATAACTTTCTTTTCAGTAACTTATGTTTTATTCTTGAAACACATTGCTTGGCAAGTGCAACATTATAATAGTAATCTGCCAAAGTGTCAGCGCACCTGGCTTTTAAAAGGAATGGGAGATGACACTCTGATTGGTTTACCGCATTTTAAGCCCAAAACACACCCATGACTAATGAAGAGATTTGAGTGCAACCCATTTGAACCGTGCGCCTGGTGCAGCAACCATTTTTCTGCCGTTAAAATAGAAAAAATTGATTCGGACACGCCCTAAATCCACTTGAGACCATGCACTAAAGATCGTTAAAATAGGGCCTTAAAGTGTTTTTTACTGAGTCTGTAAAAGCAGCTGCAGTTATACTGTAAACAATCTCACAAGCGTCAGTATGAAATAAAAAGAGATAAACTGCCTGTCTCCTGTGTTAAAGCTGGTTGTTGAAACATCAAATATGATCAGTTGTACTCACCAGTGTTTGGCAGAGACTCTGCTGTGTTGTCGAGAAAAGACTCGTGAGGAGAAGTGGAGAGACTCTACTGCAGCTCTGCTGTCCTCTGATTAAATTTCAGTTTCATTTCTAGAGTGACGCAGCTCTTTAGGTTAGGCTGTGTTTCCTTCCTCTGATTTGTAGGATTACTGTGAAATATCATGGAGCAAACTTGGTAATGGGTATAACAGGCAGGAGGAGTTAGATATGTGAAAAGGTGATTGCGGAGCTTAATGTGTTGAAAGTTTGAGATTTTTCATAAGGTGATATTTGCTGTATCAGGATCAAGAGTCACATCCACTGCATACTGCTGGACCCTCTTCAGCTCAGCCTCAAACTGCTTCTACATTTGTTTACTGAGCGTCTCCTCCAGCTGAGCCACAGCTTTCACCACAGTCCCCTCATATGATGGACGGACGCTGACCTCTGTCCAGTCTTTGGTGGGTGGAGCAGCTTTCAGGGAGGGGAAGTTTTGGAGGAGGTGGAGGTGGTCTTCAGAGTGTGAGAGCTTCTCCACCTCAGAGCTTCTCTCTTCTTAAGCTCAAAGATATCCTGTTTCAGCTCTTTGATGAAGTCTTTAGCTTGTTTCTTTGTTGTTCTTTGCTTCTCTTCAATCGTATCAATGAGCTCATTCAGGCTTCTCTCAACAGACTCCTTCAGAGCGGTGAAGACCTGAACACCTTCTGCTTTCTCTCTGTCTGCAATTACCTCACTGAGGTCAACTGAGTGTTTGATCTCTTGAATCTTCAGTCGTCTCTTCTGGATCATCTCCTGAATTTCAGCCTCTGTCTTCCCCAGCTCTGCCTTCTTTCCTTCATATTCTTCTTTCAGAGGAACAACATCATGTGTCTTGTGGTCTAAAACAGAGCAGAGCATGCAGACACATGTCTGGTCGGTCTTACAGAACAGCTCCAGAGGTTTATCATACTTAATACACATCCTGTCTTCCAGGTTCTCCACAGGGTCCATCAGCTGATGTCTTTTCAGGCCTGACTTTGTCAGATGAGGCTCCAGGTGGGTCTCACAGTAGGAGGTCAGACACACCAGACAGCACTTCAGGGCCTTCAGTTTGGTTCCAGTACAGACGTCACAGGGAACTTCTCCTGGTTTGGCAGCTTGTTGCTCTGAGCTGCTGCTGCTGGCTTTCTGTTGAGCTTCCTGTCTGAACTGAGAAACAACCTAATTGAGCAATGTGTTGATGTGAATCTCAGGTCTTGTGTAGAAAACCTTTTTACACATTGGACACAGGTACTGGACATTACTGTTCCAGTGTTAATTGATGCGGTTTTTGCAGAAGTTGTGTCCACATGGTGTGCTGACTGGATCAGTGAACACATCCAGACAGATGCAGCACAGAAACTGATCTTCAGATCTCAGACAGCTGGCAGCAGACAGACACTTTTTTTTTTTTGTGCCAAACAACATCTTCTGTTCTTTATGGAGCAGCACCACTGTCACAGACACTGTTTAATGAAGGGCAGGCTGTTAAGTAATGAAATTTAAAACAGTGTGAACTGCTAGCTTACCGATTAAATACTTTTTAACAGATAACAGAACTGTTCTTCAGGAGTTTCCACATTATTTAAGGAAAAGAAAGACAGACCAGAATGATGCTGAGCCAAGCTTTAATCAGAAAAACAGAACATGAGAGGATTTTCAATGCTTTACAGGATGATTGAATACATGAATGAATACAATGACATGAGTACTGTAAATACTTTACACAAAACCTACTTTTTCCTTATTTCAGTTTACCAAAGTAAATACAGAATGTTACAATAAATTGGTAACTACATGAAAATAATCTATAACACACAGAGTTATTTTTCTACCAGCTTAAATTGACATTGGGGGTCAGAGGTCTTATTCCCTGTGAGTGGTTTGGTGAATAAGAATCATGTTTTAATTGGAGTGGAGTCAACACATCTACTCACCCAGCACCAAATGCCTCTTTTATTTTATTTTAATTTAATAAAAATAAATTTTTATTTTAAAATTGAAGCATTGTGATCCATTTAACACTTATCATCCTTCAGATCAACACATTATTGAGATTTAGGAACTGTTTTGTTTTTCTTTCTTTTTTTAATTGATGGATTGTTGGATCAAAAAATGTAAATATGAACAAATTGGAAATTCAAATAAATGATTGGAAATTACCTCAAAACTGAGTCATGGTAGTCATGTTTACTCATAAAAATAAGAGGAAAATATAAAAAATGGTGAAGAGTAGCATTGCTTAGCGCAGATAATCTTGAGGGTGAGGTGCTCAGGTTCTAATGAATCCATCTGATCTGAATCACTTTGGTCCCCAGAACGTTTCAACACCCTGACGTACCTGCCTCAGCCCCTGTTGTGGCCGGGACAAGTTTATGCATTGTAATCAATACATTCGGCTGTAACCTGTCCACCACTGGAGCAGCTCACACACTTAAAACCAGAATTATCTCTGGGGTTATAACAGCGAAATACATTTGCAAGACCCCCAATAGAAGTCCCCAGTCTCTTGAGGCCTTCTCCTGTTCTTCTGCGCATTTCATCATCATAATCCGCACCACGGGGCACAAACACTCTGTCAAACACGAATGCATAATTACTCCACTTATTCGTCCCTCTGATGGTGTTAATCTTTGCAATAATATTAAATGAGTTTCTGTTGTTTGTACATGTTGTAAAACAAGGAGAGGCATATGAGAAAATGACCAACAAATGACCCCCCACCCAATTACTGTTTTCAACATGTCCCAAAGCAAGCCACTCTGCATGACACTGGCCTTCTCCTTTTATGGCAACAATCAGTTTGTCATCTTGAAACACTCCATTATTAAACCGTTGCATGATGGTTTGATACGTTGCTGGTAGGTTATATGACTGCTCATTAGTCACGCTTACAGCCACACTGTACATTTTTCGTATGCCGCTCCTGTCAAAAAAACAAAAGAAAATGTTTAGTTGAAGAGCATCCTGATGGCCTAACAGTGAAGACCTGTACTACATAACTACAACATCCCCTAATGCTGCTAGAAGACTTTAACAATGACACCATCAGACACTGACACAAAGTTCCTCTAATTATCCTGTGTCAGGCCTTACTGTGTAATTAATAAGATATTAAAGTGGATCAGAGCTAAAGATGTTCTGATGCCAAAAGAATAGCATCAAGAAAAATATCCTAAACTTACATTTTCTGTTCATATCATCTTGATAAAGGTTTTAAGTCCAGGTCACAGACACATCTGCAAAGCTTAACTGCTGATTCTGACTGTGTATCAGTGGTGGAAAGTAACTAAGGGCATTCAAGTAGTGTACTTTTCTTGAATATTTCCATTTGATGCTACTTTATAGTTATCATCAGCATGAAAAGGAAAATATTGTACTTTTTACTCCACTATATTTATCTTTACTTTTCAAATTATAATTATACTTTAAGGTGCACATGCAGATGAAACCAGTGGTTTCCAACCTTTTTGTCTTTTGACGTCTTACAAAAAGCAGTGTGTAGTCGGCTCACATTTCAGATGTCTATGAGTTGTTAACAGCTCCACCAAATAGTGATTTTTCCCTCTAAACTTCTCACATGATTTCATTTCAATAAATGTCCAAATGATCTAATATTTCAGCAAAAATCAAAGATTAGAGAAAAAGTCCAAAAACTGAAAACACATTTGTGTATCAGAACTTAATTTTTCTTCTTTCCTCTCCCATTAATCATCTCACCACCCTTCACATGTATCTGCTGACCCATTGGAGGGGCCCCACCCCTAGGTTGGGAACCACTGGACTAAACTAGCTAACTGTATATAAAGTAGTGTAAACTAGCTCCACCTCCAGCAGCTACAACAGTAACATGCTGCTCTAACACTGATGCTTCAGTAAATATAAGTCTTCATAATATTTACTATATATAAATAATGAGTCAGTCACAGAGTGAATTTTACTTTTAATACTTTAAGTAAACTTAGCTGATAATACTTCTGTACTTAAGTTGTATTTTTTACATTGTGGTATTTATACTTGTACTCAAGTAATGTATCTAAGTGCTTCTTTCACCACTGCACAACTTTTTTTTTTCCTAAACTTTGAAGGATATTGACTCACAGCATGTTTTTTGTCTGCAGCATAAGATTAGGAAGCTGGTTCTGGTCCACTGCAGCCAAACATCCATCAGACAGAAGGAAGATCAGTGTCACAGTGATGCACAACAGGTTGGCCATCTGCAAACAAAAGTTAATAATAGAGCACATTATTTTTACAAAGACACTTCATGTATCTTGGGCTCACATGATAACAGCATCTAAAGGTATATTGTTCTCTGTCTCAAACAACAGAGAGAAGAGCAGTTTTCTACATGCTGTCATACAGAGCGAGATGTAGTATCGATCTGATCGTTCATTAATTAAACCACTCAGTGATCTGTGTGGGTTAGGATACAGCATGAGTAAGAGCCTGTGAAGATGAATTGGAAATTAAATTAAGCTTACATAGAATAAGAGGATACATCGTACGGTGCAGAGGGTTAGGGTTAGTTTAATAAAAGCTTCAGCAGTGATTATCTCATATGCAAATGTATCACCTGCTGAAGTATTGCAGTAAAGTGATAGTTTGGTGGGAGGAGGTGAATGAAATCTATGTGGTTATTAAGAGTGTTCTGTCTCCATCTGGTGGTGAAAATGTGAACTGCACGATATGAGTCTGAATTGATATCCAGATGCGTCGCTATTCATCAGTATCTGTCTCTCAGATGGCTCATTGTCACCATGATGCTTTGATTGTTGCTCTTTGTTCTAATGTTTGCTTTGTGGTGATGGTGACTGACACATAAGATTCAACTTAGTCCCGTCATGTAAATCCAGAAATATGCATCTGTGGTTTTTTGTCTTCTAGTATTATTTGTATTATTGAGCGAAGTAAAGAACAAGTTTGTTTGAGTCTTTTTGTCAAATCTATTGTTGAAAGTATAATCTGTGTAAAGTAGATTTCTATCATGCAAAATACTGTTGAACTGCATTTACAGCATGAACACGCCCTGTGTGTGTGTGTGTGTGTGTGTGTGTGTGTGTGTGTGTGTGTGTCTGCAGTGCTTCGTATGTTACTTTACACCAAAAACAGACTTTAGTCCTACTGCCTGAATGTCACTGATAGTTTTATCAGAATGATTTCATGTGCAAGTAACGAAAATGAAATAAAACCCGAAAAAAGTTAAGTTTCCATTTCGTTTGCTTTTCTTCTTTTTAATTATCTTTACAGCTCGATCACATTATTGTTGTTTGTTGGATGAATAGGCACTCGACACTCGAACAGATATGAACATTATTATGATTAACATTAGCCTGCAAGCAAACTGCGCATTTTGGCTGCAGCGCATGAAGGCCCGCTGCACTACACGGTGCTGCGCATTAATCTGGCATCAAGTTTATGATCCGACCAGCACAACAGACATGACTAAAGGCTACAGCATTTATAAACAGGATAACAAACGTTATTCTGCAGCACGTCAGAAAAACAAAGAACACTTACTTTTTTACTCACTTTCACCTTTAATTGTTCAGATAGTGAATAGAAACGCAGTCTGAAGCTGCAGTCAGCGCGACTCTCACAAGGAATTGCAGTATTGAGGAAATCTGAATATGATCTACTCCACCCCCAAAACTTTACCAGCGACTAAGAAAACAAACACTGCACAGAGAAGAGTTCACAAAGACAACGGGTGTCTTTCCTTCACCAGACTGAAAACTCTGCGACTTTTAAACATTTTGGACTTAAGTATTTTATCATTATCAGTGGTTGGCACATCTGGATCTCCAAAACCTGTATTTGACCCCCTAATGAAAGCAGAAGTTTTAACTTTAATACAGTAGGCCTAGTTTATGTCACAACTTTTAACTACAATTACTGTTTGAACAATGCATGCTTTAAATGAAGTCTAATGAGTCTTTGTACATTGTTGTATTGGTACCTTTAGTTAACTAAATTATCTAAATACTTCTTCCATTACTGGATTTAAGTGTTTTTTTATCTGTATTTTGATGTTTCAAATATAGCACAAAAAGTAAGGACGTTTTTGTTTGGTAGAGTATTTCTTTTTTGTAACAATGCTCCTTGGCAATAAATCTTATACGGTTGGAAAGCCTGTTTATTTCACTTTTAAATGGAGCCACATTTGTAAGGAACATGCATTTGTGAGATGAGCAGCAGAGCTGAGTATGTGGGTTGCGCCCATGACACATTTGGCAAATCTTCTCTGCCTTCTTTATATATATATATATGTATTTATATTATATGTACTTTTAGTTACCTAAATGATCTAAATACTTCTTCCATCATTGGATTTACATGTTCTTTTAATCTGTATTTTGATGGTTCAATATCTATATGGTGCTATATCAGTTTTTTGAATCTACTTCTACTTCAGCACAACTGTGCAATATAATTTTTTTTTGTCACTTTAAAATCCATGCTTACCCTTAGTTACCTAAATGATCTAAATACTTCTTCCACTATTGGATTTAAGTGTTTTTTAAATCTGTATTATGTTTGTTCAATATATTGGTGCAATATCAATATACACATACATATCATCCGTTTTTAAGCATAAAACTGTTTATATTTAGATTTACTATCTCTCCACTAGAATTATATTCATGTATAAGTACCATATTGGTACCATAGTGTTACTTTTATTTAAGTAAACGGTCTGAATACTTCTTCCATCACTGAATTTAAGTGTTTTTTTATCACTATTTTAACGCTTTATATTGTTGCAGCTCTTCAGAGGTCAAACAGAGCTAGAGGGGGGCGGGAGTCTCAGTGCGGCTGATCGACAGCTCCGGCGGACCAATGACAGGAGCAGTGACGTCGGCGCCGCTTCCAGAATCCAACCAATCAGCTGCCTCGGTGGGCGGGTACATAGTCCAAATTTTACGCGGCGCGCGGCGGGGCCGAAACACCGAGAATGAAAATCCCGGTCTGAACCGGTTAGAACCGGTCGGTGTCTGGCAGCATGAGCTCAGAGGAAGAGCTTTAAAACAACCCTCTGCTCTCTCCCAACTGTGTGTGTGTGTGATGCGAAATAGAAAGCAAGAAATAAAACAAACTCTCTTTATTTTTAAGCTGCTGAATTCCGCTCCGAGTGAGACTCCGCTGCTGTTAGCTTAGCCTCTCATTAGCCGACTTATCATTGAGTTTTCCATTAGCACGCTAGGCTAAGCTAGTAGCTGTGTTAGCATGGTGGGAGTCGGCGTGTGATCCGCCTTTAAAAAAACAAAAAGAGAGACATGTTTCAGATCGGCTGAGGATTATAATAAGTGGGTTTTTTTTATTAGAGCGATCGATACTTATTTAATTGGGGTTTTTTGTGTTTAATTTAGCGGCTAACTGTCGGCTAGGCTAGTGTTAGCTGCTAGGTTAGCGGTGGAAACGTGTGTGTGTGTGCAATGAGATAACGCTGCTCAGGATTCATTCATATATATATATCAGCTTCTACCTTCACAGTCTCATCATTTAACATCTTTTTTTCGACGGGAGGAGACAGAACACACTAGGTAAGTGAGCATCCAGCATGGAGCTAACTTAGCAGCCAGTTTGCAGTCAGATTAGTGTTAAAATTAAGTGTTTATATTAGATTTAAAATGGGTTAAATTATTATATATTATAGATAAATGTGTGTGAGGTTGGTGTTGTTGTTTTTGTAATTGTTGCTGGACTGTGTGGTGTGTGTCAGTGTGTATGTTGGTGGTAAACGTGGTCGATAGGGGGCGCTGTGCTGGTTCATGCTGCAGCAGCTTTATATCATTTCTATCAATGGGTGTCAGAGCTGGACCACGTGGTGTCAGTGAATGAATGAATGAGTGAGTGAAGGAGTGAAGAGACATGCTTTAAAAAACAAAGAGAACAACCTGTATTTGTTTCTGATCCACATGCAAAAAAAAAAATAGTCATATTTTCTGTTTTGGTTCATTATTTAAAAAAAGTCAAGAAAAATATTAATGTTTAATTTTAGAAACAAAGGTGTCAGTGAATGAATGAATGGAAATCCAAGGCTTTAAATTAAAACAAGAACAACCTTTTTACTTTCTCTTTTATTCAAATGTAGCTTTAGTTTTTAAATTGAGTTCTTATTATTTATTATTAATAGTGTGTACATTATTATATTGAGCTGTCAATCAATGAGTGAATTAATGAGTGAATGAGATGCCCAGACAACATATTATTTGATTTCTGAATATATCTATAAAAGAGGGTTTTGTGTTTTCTTAAATTAAACTATAATAATAAAACTAATAATACTTATTTTATATTAATTGATTTATATTGGAAGCAATAAAACAACTGCTGCAAGTTAAAATCGAGGTGTCAATGAATGAGTGAGACAGGCTTTAAAAAAACAAGCCATATATTTAAAATAATTTTTTAGGGGAAAGTCAGAAAATAAATTCAACCATAATGTGTCATTTTTAGAAACAAAGGTATTGATATTGTTTAGGATTATTTAGAGCTTTTAGTAGTAATAGTGTTTATTCAGTCATCACATCACAACAAACAGAAAAGGACAATAAGTATATTAGATTATAAATAACAGCATAAAGTAATTAATGTGTGATGTTAATGACTGAAAAGGTATAATATATATAATAATGCTTATATATGCCTATCATACACTTCTATAGGAACTGGTAAAATAACCTTTGAGAGATTGTTTAATGGCTAATTTGTGTTTAAGGGTTAGTGGATCATTTATAACTTATAAAATTAAAAGTAGCTCACAAGCCAAAAAGCATCTGGGCATCTTAGAGGATTAAAGAGATTATAACATGTGTATATAATATATTTAAAACTTAAAACATACCTTTACTGCAAAGCTTTTAGTTAATCTGTGTTTTAGATTTGTTTTTATTTAGTTTCATCTCTTTTTAAAAATGCACTTTTATCTCTTCTTATTCTCTTGCTGTACTTGTTTCATTGCTTCCGATATAAAACACTTTATAAATAAATAGCTTATATAAATAAAGTTTAAACACACAAAACCCTTTGATATATATTTGCAGGAATCAAAAAATATGCTGTTTGGCTCAATCTCTAAAATATTAAAGGATGGGTTTAAAAAGTTTTAAGGAAAATTCAAAAAAATTCAACAATACAATATAATTATAGAAACAGAGGTTTTGGTATCAGTCGGGATTATTTAGAGATCTTTCTGGAGCTGATTTAACAGGAAACGTTAGTTCTGTAGGAAGTTACTCTAATGAAAAATGTCACGTTGAAGAATATTTCTGGAAAGATAAAATAAAATTTACAATATAGTAAATTAATAGTAACATTATGTAGAAGAGTAATATTGGTTTTGAGTGATAATAAACCCTCCTGTTGTCCTCGAGTGAAGGAAGGAAGGAAGGAAAGGAGGGAGGGAGGAAGAAGGGAGGGAGGGAAGAAGGAAGGAAATGAGGGAGGAAGGACAGGAGGAAGGAAAAGGAGGAGGGAAGGATGGAGGAAGGGAGGGAGGATATAAGGGAGGAAAGGAAGGGAGGAGGGAGGGATGGAGAGAGGAAGGAAGGAAAGAGAGAAGGAGGTAGGGAGGGAGGCAAGGAAAGAGGAAGGAAGGAAAGGAGGGAGGAAGAAAGGAAGCAAGGAAAGAAGAATGAGGGGGGAAGGAAGGAAGAAAGGGGACGGAGGGATGGAGAGAGGGAGGAAATGGGGAGGGAGGAAGGCGGAAAGAAAGGAGGGAGGAAGGACAAACGGAAGGGAGGAAAGGAAGGATGGAGGGAGGAAGAAGAAAGGAAAGGAGGGAGGAAGGAGGGAAATGAGGGAGGAAGAAGGAAGGAAGGAGGGAGGGAGGGAGGAATGTAGGATGGAGGGAGGAAGAAAGGAGGCAAGGAAAGAAGGAGGAAGGAAGGAAGAAAGGGGGAGGGAGGAGGGATGGAGGAAATGGGGAGGGAGGAAGGCGGAAAGAAAGAAGGAGGGAGGAAGGACAAACGGAAGGGAGGAAAGGAGGGAGGGAGGATGGAAGGACAGAAGGGAGGAAAGAAGGAACAGTCAAAACAGACGGGGTTAATTTGACCCGGGAGGACGACACAAAGGTTAAACAGATTTAAAGTGAAACATATAAATAAATGTTGCTCGGCTGAACTGAAGGAAGCAGTTTACCTGATAAACTGATAATTTACATTAAAAGTGAATAAAAGTCCATTTATATCTCAACTCCATCCACATGGCTGAATATGAGCAGCAGTGAAGGAGAGTATCGTCTTAGTTTAACCGAATCTTTAAATAATAATAATAATAATAATAATAATAATCATGTTTCTATAATAACAGTAAAGATGTTTCCTCTGTAATTATTCCTTCTGTTCAGACTATTAAAACCTTCTGATGAGCTTCAGTGTAAAGTGATGAAGGATACAATCACTAAATCATTATAAAGTATCTGATCAGCTTCTATTGAGCTTCATCAGTCTGAGTCATTATATCAGTGATATCTGACATGTTTACTGTTGTTATAGCATCAGAGGACCTTTCATCTCACTCTTTCTTTCCTCATCTTTCTCCTTTTTCTTTCTTTTCTCCTTTTTCTTTTTTGTTTATTTCTTTCTTTCTCCCCTTTCTTTCTTTTTCTTTCCTTATCCTCCTTTTTCTTTCTTTCTTTCTTTCTCCCCTTTCTTTCCTTTCTTTCTTTTTATTTCCTCATCTTCCTCCTTTTTCTTTCTTTCTTTCTTCTTTCTTTTTCTTTCCTTATCCTCCTTTTTCTTTTCTTTGTTTCTCCTCCTTTTTCTTTCTCTTTCTTTCCTAATCTTTCTCCTTTTTCTTTGTCTGTTTTTCTGTTTCTTTCTCTTTTTTATTTCCTCATCTTCCTCCTCCCTTTTCTGTCTTTCCTCCTTCCTTCCTTCCTTTTTCTTTCTTTCTTTCTTTCTTTCTTTCTTTCTTTCTTTCTTTCTTTCTTTCATCTTCCTCCTTGTTTTGTCTCACTCTTATTCCTCCTTTTTCTTTCTTTCTTTCAGTCTTTCTTTATTTCTTTCTTCCTTTCCTCATCTTTATCCTTTTTCTTTTTTGTTTATTTCTTTCTTTCTCCCCTTTCTTTCCTTTCCTCCTTTTTCTTTCCTCATCTCTTTTTTCTTTCATCATCTCCCTCCTCCTTTTTCTTTTTCTTTCTCCTCTTTTTTTATTTCTTTCCTCATCTCTCCTTTTTCTTTTTCTTTTTTCTTTCCTAATTTTTCCCCTTTTTCATTCTTTCTTTCATTGTTTCATCTTCCTCGTTTTGTTTCACTCTTATTCCTCCTTTTCTTTCAGTCTTTCTTTCTTTCTTTCTTTCTTCCATCACTTCCACAGTAAACATGATGAAGGATCTTTCTAATGGCTAATCTAAACAGGACGAATAATTACAGACAGAAAAACACACTTAACTTCCTGTAAATGCATGTTTTGTATGTTTCATATTTACTACCAGCTGCTGCTGTGGTTGAATTTAAAGTAACCCTCTTCCTCCTCTTCCTCAGAATCTCTATGCCAGCAGAAATGACGATGTTGGCCGATCACCCAGCCCGACAACTGCTGGACTTCAGTCAGAAACTTGACATCAACCTTTTGGACAATGTCGTCAACTCCATGTATCACGACATCGGATCCCAGGTGAGAAGCTGCAAAGAAACAAACCGCTTAATATAAATATATGTATTCCTTTGATGATGATGATGATGATGATGATGATGATGATGATGATGATGATGATGATGCTGCAGCAACGAGTGGCCCAGGAGGTTCTCACCAACCTGAAGGACCATCCAGACGCCTGGACGAGGGTCGACACCATCCTGGAGTTCTCCCAGAACATGAAAACTAAAGTAGGAACATGACTCCTCTCACTCTGCTTTAACTCTACTCTCATCTCACACACACACACACACACACACACACACACACACACACACACACACACACACACACACACACACACACACACACACACACACACACACACACACACTCAGTGATTGTGGCCCACTGTCACAATGAGAATTTGCACCTTTTTATATTGCATATTGCACTTTGTTGCTCTTATAGATTGTTAAAGTTGTATTTATGAAGGAGAAGGAAGGAAAGGATGGAGGAAGGAAGGAGAAGGAAGGAAAAGGATGGAGGAAGGAAGGAGAAGGAGGAAGGGAGGGAAGGAGAGGAGGGAGGAAGGAAGGAGAAGGAAGGAAAGGATGGAGGAAGGAAGGAGAAGGAGGAAGGAAGGGAGGGAAGGATGGAGGAGGGAGGGAGAAGGAAGGAAAGGATGGAGGAAGGAAGGAAAGGATGGAGGGAGGGAAGATGAAGGAAGGAAAGGAGGGTGGAAGGGAGGGAGGAAGGAACGAAAGGAGGGAGGAAGTAAGGAAGGAAGGAGGGGGAAAGAAGGAAGGAGAGGAAGAAAGGAGGGAGGAAGGAAGGGAGGGAGGAAAGGAGGGGGAAAGAAGGAAGGAGAGGAAGAAAGGAGGAAGGAAGGGGGGGAGGAAGGAGAAGAAAGGAAAGGAGGGAGGAAGGAAGAAAGAGAGGTGAATGGAGGGCGGAAGGAAGGAAAGAAAGAACAGTTAAAACAGACGGGGAAAGAGGAATATTCATTATTTCTTGTATATTAGCTTATTAATAAAGAGGAATATTCATTATTTCTTCTGCTTATTGTAACACTATCTCTCTTTATTTCTCTCAGTATTACGCTCTGCAGATTCTGGAGACAGTCATCAAAACTCGCTGGAAGATTCTCCCCAGAAATCAGTGTGAAGGTAAGAAGTCAGTTTTATAAAGACGTTAAACAAGCAGAGCGTGTTCTGGTTATATCACTTATTATTTAACCCTCCTGTTGTCCTCGAGTCAAGGAAGGAAGGGAGGAAGGAAGGGAGGAAGAAGGAAGGATGAATGGAAGGAAAGGAGGGAGGGAGGAAGGGAGGAACAAGGACGGATGAATGGAAGGAAAGGAGGGAGGGAGGAAGGAAGGAGGGAAGGATGGAGGAAAGGAAGGAAGGGAGGAACAAGGAAGGAAGGATGAAGGAAAGGAGGGAGGGAGGAAGGAGGGAAGGATGGAGGAAAGGAAGGAAGGGAGGAACAAGGAAGGATGAATGGAAGGAAAGGAAGGAGGGAAGGATGGAGGAAAGGAAGGAAGGGAGGAACAAGGAAGGATGAATGGAAGGAAAGGAGGGAGGGAGGAAGGAGGGAAGGAAGAAAGGGGGATTGAGGAATGAAAGAAGAAAGGATGGATGGAGGACGGAAGAAAGAAAGGAGGAAGGAAGGAATGAAAGAAGAAAGAGAGGAAGGAAAGAAGGAGGGAGGAAAGGAAGGAAGGAAGGACGGAGGAAAGAAGGAAGGGAGGAAGGACAGAAGGAAGGAAGAAAGGGGGATTGAGGAACCCGGAACCTGCAGCGTTAAATGATAGTTAAGTTAACTTCAGCTGTCTCGTACTTATCAAGCAGTTATGTTTCATATTATTGGTCAGTCTTTAAGCTCATTGATAAAACAGCTGCTTCAGTCCTCACACAGAAAACTGATCATGAATCAATAAAAGCATCGGTGTCAAAGCCTGAATACAAAAAGAGTAAATGTGCCTAAATGAGTAACAGGAAGTGAAAGAGAGAGAAACACCACACACTGTTTTATGTCCATATAAGGAATGAAGCTGTTTATATGAGTCATTAGTGATTTTGTTACGGTTTATTAACTTCCTGCGTCTTCATATAGAGACGTTACATCTTATCTTATATTCATTCTGCTTAACTTTGACCTGTTGTCATAGTTCATACATGCACCTTATTGTGCCGCCTAGTGGTAGAAAAAGCACATTACAGGGGAAAAAACAGATAACATCTTGGCTGTTTTTTTGCTTAATCAAAGTCAAAGTCGGCTTTATTGTCAATTTCTTCAACAAGACAGATGTTTCCTAACACTAAAGAGTAAACATTGAAGTGCACAACAGATACGACATTTACTAATAATAATATAAAAATCAAAATAAAAACATAGAATGGATAGGCAGTAAGTTAAAATTTTGGAGTCTACTTTTTTTATATGTAGGAAGTAGCAGCATAAGTTTCTGTATAGTTAAGTTGTGGTTATGCAAAAAGTTCTATGAGATGTATATTTATAACAGATATAGTGCAAAAAGAACAGTCAGTAAATAGCAGCAATTTCAGTCGGTGGGGGGGGTTGGCTTTCTGACAGCCTGCTGTATGAAACTTAATAACATTTGTATTGACCCAAAATCTTCTGGAAACAACTTCTCCTCCTTTTTCTTCTCGTCCTACTTTCTCCTTCTCCTCCTACCTTCTCCTCCTACCTTCTCCTCCTACCTTCTTCTCTTTCTCCTCCTACTTTCTCCTTCTCCTACCTCCTTCTCCTCCTACCTTCTTCTCCTCCTACTTTTTCCTCCTCCTACCTTCTTCTCCTCCTACTTTCTCCTCCTCCTACCTTCTTTTCCTCATGCTACTTTCTCCTCCTCCTACCTTCTTCTCCTCCTACTTTCTCCTCCTCCTACCTTCTTCTCCTTCTCCTACCTTCTTCTCCTTCTCCTACCTTCTTCTCCTTCTCCTACCTTCTTCTCCTCCTCCTTTCTCCTTCTCCTCCTACCTTCTTCTCTTTCTCTTTCTCCTCCTACCTCCTTCTCCTCCTGCCTTCTTCTCCTTCTCCTCCTACCTTCTCCTCCTCCTACTTTCTCCTTCTCCTCCCACCTTCTTCTCTTTCTCCTCCTCCTACTTTCTCCTTATCCTACCTCCTTCTCCTCTTACCTTCTTCTTCTTCTCCTTCTACTTTCTCCTTCTACTACTTTCTCCTTCTCCTCCTACCCTTTTCTCTTTCTCCTTCTCCTCCTACCTTCTTCTTCTTCTCCTCCTACTTTCTCCTTCTCCTCCCACCTTCTTCTCTTTCTCCTCCTCCTACTTTCTCCTTATCCTACCTCCTTCTCCTCCTACCTTCTTCTTCTTCTCCTTCTACTTTCTCCTTCTACTACTTTCTCCTTCTCCTCCTACCCTTTTCTCTTTCTCCTTCTCCTCCTACCTTCTTCTTCTTCTCCTTCTACTTTCTCCTCCTACCCTTTTCTCTTTCTCCTTCTCCTCCTTATTATAAAACAAACCCTTTTTATTTATTTACAGGAATCAAAAAGTATGTTGTCGGGTTGATTATTAAGACGTCTTCTGATCCTGCAAACATGGAGGTGAGTTTATAATCATTATTTCCACTTTAACGTCTAACTGTAATTAAATATCTTTTATTTTTGTCCATATGTTGCTTTTTGTATCTCGTCTTTAAGCACTTTAAATGTTGTTGTTGTTGAAATGTGATGTATAAATAAATTAGCCTCACCTTGTCTTACATACTGCACTTCAACTACTTATAAAGTTAATGAACTCGAGGACGATGTCGCTGTTTTTTATGCTCATTTTTCTGCAGAAGGAGGGCGTCTACATTTCAAAACTCAACATGATCCTCGTACAGGTGAATAAAAAACTAAACATAGCTGAGAAACATGTAAAAGACCTTCTCCTCCTATCCTCTCCTTCTCCTTCTCCTCCTTCTCCTCCTATCTTCTTCTTCTCCTACTTCCTTCTCCTCCTTCCTTCTCCTACCTCTTTCTCCTCCTTCCTCCTTCTCCTACCTCCTTCTCCTCCTATCCTGTCCTTCTCCTACTTTCTTCTCCTTCTCCTACTACTTTTGTCCTCCTATCCTTTCCTTCTCCTCCTATCCTCTCCTTCTTCTCCTTCTACTACCCTCTTCTCCTTCTCCTCCTATCCCCTCCTTCTCCTCCTACCTTCTACCATCTTCTCCTCCTACCTTCTCCTTCTTCTCCTTCTCCTCCTACCTCCTTCTTCTCCTCCTACCTTCTCCTCCTACCTTCTTCTCCTCCTATCCTCTCCTTCCTTATCCTCCTATCCTCTCCTTCTCCTACCTCCTTCTTCTCCTCCTACCTCCTTCTCCTCACATCTAAAGTCTGATTCTTAACGCTCTCCTGTGTGACTCTCTGCAGATCTTGAAGCAGGAGTGGCCCAAACACTGGCCCACCTTCATCAGCGACATCGTGGGAGCGAGTCGGACCAGCGAGAGTCTCTGTCAGAACAACATGATCATCCTCAAGCTGCTCAGCGAGGAAGTGTTCGACTTCTCCAGCGGTCAGATGACGCAAGTGAAAGCCAAACATCTCAAAGACAGGTGAGACTAAAAAAGTGACATTTAATGTTTATTTTGATGATTGTTTCTTTATATTTTAAAGCACAAACTCCAAACACAATAATAGTGATGGCTCATCTATCTATTAATGACAGGACCGATTCATTTCAAACGTGACAGGTGTCTCGTCTATTTGTTGACTTCTTACAAACATAAATAAACAAACAGCTCTTCTGATGAGATCCAAAAAAAGTAATGTTCAAGTCGTCTCATGTCCAGTTAGTGGTCGCACTTTTGGTTTGATTTGAGCCGTTGTTTAAGTTTTCCTTTATCCCTCCTGTTGTCCTTGAGTCAAGGAAGGGAGGGAGGAAAGGAGGGAGGAAGAAAGGAGGGAGGGAGGAAGAAGGAAAGAAAGAAAGAAGGAAGGAAAGGAGGGAAAGAAAGAAGGAGGGAGGAAGAAGGAAGGAAGGGAGGGAGGAAGGAAGGAAGAAGGAAAGAAAGAAGGGAGGGAGGAAGGGAAGGAGGGAGGGAGGAAGAAGGAAAAGAGGAAGGGAGGAAAGAAGGATGGAAAGAAAGAGAAAAGAAAGAAGGAACAGTCAAAACAGAAGAGGTCATTTTGACCCGGGAGGACGACACGAAGGTTAAGAAAGAGACGAAACGACGAACGTGACAGGTGTCTTGCTACGGGCTCGAGTTTGACGTTGTTTGGATAAGAAATGTAAAAGATATAGATAAATATATCGGTAAAAGAACTCCCCCCTCTCAAACACGGAGAACAGCGCAGTAACCAGAGTTACCGGGATTTTCACTGCCTTTTAAAATTAAGTTGCACTGTTAATACAGTAATTGTTGCAGCCCAATAAAATCCGAACGAGTGCCTTTAAGCTACCGTAATTACTGTAGTAGCAGCACAACTTAACGGCCCGATTTTTGTTAACTTGCTCAAATTTAGATGATTCAGTATTTTTATTTTATTTTTATGCTTATATCATGTGTCAGTAGGCTACGTAGCTAGATGGTGTCTTTATCTGTTTTATTCGTGTTTGTTGCTTAATTAAAATCGGGAGGCTCCAAGGGTTGTTTTATTTTTGAAAGACGGAAGTTTTATTATGCCGATTCTGTGTCTGACTTCCTGTCTGGTGCAATCTGCTCTGTTGAGCTTGACGTGATTTAGAAACGGCTCCGTAAAAAAATAAAAATGCAGCGGAGCTTTGGCAGCTAAAATGTGAAATACACTTCAGACCCTCAAAAAAATGGATGAAACCGAAAACACTTGGAATAGCCCAGGCTACTTTGTAGGAAAAACACACGCAAAACAGACTTTGCCTGGGCGCTGCACTAGTTAAAACTAAATAATCAGGGTTATTATAGTTTAACTAGAAACTGAAACTAGTCAGAAGTTAAGAGTTTATTATTTATTTATTTATTTTCCTCTCTTCTCTTCCAGCATGTGTAACGAGTTCTCCCAAATATTCCAGCTGTGCCAGTTCGTCATGGTAAGAAGTTCAAACATCAGACTGTCCTCAGCGTCTTTTATATTTTATGTTTTAATTCATTAATTAATAAAACCTTCTCCGTCTGTAGGAAAACTCCCAGAATGCACCTCTGGTTCACGCCACTCTGGAGACTCTGCTGCGCTTCCTGAACTGGATTCCTCTCGGTTACATCTTCGAGACCAAACTCATCAGCACGCTCGTCTACAAGGTGAAGAGAGAGAAACAGAGCTGGGAGTTTAAATCTGATGGAAACTACTTCTCCTTCTTCTTCTTCTCCTCCTTTTTCTTCTCCTCCTTTGTCTCCTTCTTCTCCTCTTTCTTCTACCTTCTCCTGCTTTCTCATCATCCTCTTTCTTTGTCATCTTCTCCTGCTCTTTCTTCTCCTCCTACCTTCTTCTTTTCATCCTACCTCCTTCTCTTCCTTTTCCTCTTCCCCTGCTCCTTTTTCTTGTCCTCATCTTCCTCTTTCTTTGTCTCCTTCTCCTCCCTTTTCTTCTCATCTTCCTCCTTCTTTGTCTCCTACTTTCTCCTCCTCCCTTCCTCTTCTTTTTTCCCTACTCTTCCTTTTTCTTCTCATCCTCCTCTTTCTTTGTCTCCTACTTTCTCCTCCTCCCTTCCTCTTCTTTTTTCCCTACTCTTCCTTTTTCTTCTCC
Source organism: Scomber scombrus (assembly GCF_963691925.1). NCBI lineage: Eukaryota > Metazoa > Chordata > Actinopteri > Scombriformes > Scombridae > Scomber > Scomber scombrus. The sequence continues at coordinate 33,595,200 of NC_084971.1, forward strand.
TTCTCCTCCATCTTCTCCTACTTGTTCCTCCTACCTTCTTCTTCTACTTTCCTCTTTCTCTCCTCCTCCTTTCTCCTCCTTCTCCTTTCTTTCTTCTTAACTGATGCAGATGTATCAGGATGTTAAACTGTTGGTTCCTCACTGAACTGAGTTTCTGTGTCTCTCTGTGTGTTTTCAGTTCTTGAACGTGCCGATGTTTCGCAACGTGACTCTGAAATGTTTGACGGAGATCGCCGGCGTCAGCGTCAATCAGTACGAGGAGCAGTTCGTCAACCTGTTTACTCTCACCATGAGCCAGCTCAAACAGGTACACACACACACACACACACACACACACACACACACACACACACACACACACAACCACACAACCTACAGAATTTGCTGTTTTTCTATTTGTTGACTTCTTACAAACATAAATAAACAAACAGCTCTTCTGATGAGATCCAAAAAAGTAATGTTCAAGTCGTCTCATGTCCAGTTAGTGGTCGCACTTTTGGTTTGATTTGACCCTCCTGTTGTCCTCGAGTCGAAGAAGGGAGGGAGAAAGAAAGGAGGGAGGAAGAAGGAAGGGAGGGAGGAAGAAAGGAGGGAGGAAGAAGGAAGGGAGGGAGGAAGTAAAGGAGGGAGGGAGGAAGAAGTAAGAGAGGGAGGGAGGAAGAAGGGAGGGAGTAAAGGAGGGAGGAAGGGAAGGAATGTAGGATGGAGGGAGTAAGGAAGGAAAGGAGAGAGGGAGGAAGGGAAGAAAGAAGGAATGTAGGATGGAGGGAGTAAGGAAGGAAAAATGGAGGGAGGGAGAAATGAAAAGAGGAAGGAAGGAAAGGAAGGTAGGGGGGAGGAAAGAGAAAGAAGGAGGGAGGAAGGAAGAAAAGGGGATGGAGGGAGGGAGGAAGGAAGGGAGGAAAGAAGGAGGGAGGAAGGAAGGAAGGGAGGAAAGAGAGGGGAAGGAAAGAAGAAGGGAGGGAGGAACGAACAGTCAAAACAGATGAGGTCAATTTGACCCGGGAGGACGACACAAAGGTTAAAAGAAGAGTTTGTGTTTCCCTCCCTTTATTCTGGAGGGAAACGTTATAATAACTAACCGAGTTGTTCTCTGCTGGTTCAGATGCTGCCGTTGAACACCAACATCAGAGTGGCCTACGCCAACGGGAAGGACGACGAGCAGAACTTCATCCAGAACCTCAGCTTGTTCCTCTGCACGTTCCTCAAAGAACACGGACAGCTGATCGAGAAGAGACCCAACCTGCGGGAGACTCTGATGGAGGTAAAGAGAATAAAGAGTCCTGATTACACCTTGCTGTAACATTTGGGAGCAATTATAAATTACTTTTCGTTCGTTTTTTTGGTGATTAAACAGAAAGAAACAACTTTTATATATGTAAGAAAATCAAGCTGAGTCACAAAAACAAAAGATTAAGATAATTAGAATATAATATAATACATATATATCATTATAATTGTTAGCATTTAGTTTGCAATCACTTGTATGTAAACTAAACTAAATAAGAAATAAATTATACATATAAATGATAAAAACAGCAAGATAAGTGCTGTATAGTCCTTCTACTGTGTGCTGATAGTACCTGGCTGTAATACACTGTATAATTTTTTATATTAATTTATTTAAATTTAAATGTATTAATTTTTATAATGACACTGTCTGAGCTGCAAGTGTTGTACATGCTGGAAAAACCACTAACAATATTAAAAATTATTTTTCTTTTTTATAAAAAATGATAATTTCAGCTTCACCGTTGACTGACATCAGAAAATCAGAATGCAGCTTTTATTAATTAAGCCCCAAAACTATGGAACAATTTACTTTTAGATATCAGGAAAGCCAGCTCAATACATATGTTTTAAAAGAAAGCTAAAAACTTACCTCTTCATTTTTGCCTTTTATTAACTTTTCTATCATCTTCACGCTGATGAACGACTGAACTAGCTACTTTCACTATGTAGTATTTTGAAATAATTGCTATTTTCCATCTTATATTACATTTATGTTTCTATTCTATAATAATAATGAACCCCCCCCCCCCCCCTTCCTCCAGGCCCTCCACTACATGCTGCTTGTGTCGGAGGTTGAGGAGACGGAGATCTTTAAGATCTGTCTGGAGTACTGGAACCACCTGGCAGCAGAGCTCTACAGAGAGAGTCCGTTCTCCACCTCCAGCACTCCGCTGCTGTCCGACGTGCCGCCGCGCCGACACCTATACCTGCCCGTCCTGTCGCAGGTAACCTCTGACCTCTGACCTCTGAACCCTGAACCACTGCTGACATCTACCCGTCTGTCTCACCTGTCTCTAACCCTGTCCGCTCCTCACAGGTGCGTCTGCTGATGGTGAGCCGCATGGCCAAACCGGAGGAGGTTCTGGTTGTGGAGAACGATCAGGGTGAAGTGGTCCGAGAGTTCATGAAGGACACGGACGCCATCAACCTTTACAAGAACATGAGGGAGACTCTGGGTGAGACTGACGAGGATAAACACACACACAGCTTCATTTTATATAAACGTAACGAAACATACGAGCCTAATTAGATAAACCTCGTCATGACTGATGAGGATAAGAGAAAGAAACACTGTGAATGTCTCAGAGTTTAAACCAGTTCAGATCAATGAGACTTGCAAAAACAAATATCTTGACGTCTGATTTGTAAACGACATAAAACTGGGCCGTTCAAGTCAAATTACAGATGGCGTTTCCATAGCAACGGCACACATAATTTATAACCCTCCTGTTGTCCTCGAGTCAAGGAAGGGAGGAGGGAGGGAGGGAGGAAGGAAGGAAGGAATGAATGAAGGAAGGAAAGGAAGGGAGGAAAGAAGGGAGGGAGGAAGGAAAGGAGGGAGGAAGGAATGAATGAAGGAAGGAAAGGAAGGGAGGAAGGAAAGGAGGGAGGGAGGAGGAAAGAAGGGAGTGAGGAAGAAGGAAAGGATGGAGGAAATAAGAGGAAAGAAGGAGGGATGGAGGAAGGAAAGAAGGAACAGTCAAAACAGACGGGGTCAATTTGACCCGAGAGGACGACACATAGATTTTAATTGAATTTCTAGTATTGATGAAACGGAGGATCGAGACTCTTTTCCTCCGACTGAAATGCTGACAAACAAATAATAAGTTAAATCTTGTTAAATTAAAGAAGACTCTTCCTCCGTCTCTCTCTGCCGCCCCCCCCCCCCCTCCACAGTCTATCTGACACATCTGGATTACGCCGACACTGAACGCATCATGACGGAGAAGCTTCACAACCAGGTGAACGGCACCGAGTGGTCGTGGAGGAACCTGAACATGCTCTGCTGGGCCATCGGCTCCATCAGCGGAGCGATGCACGAAGAGGACGAGAAGAGGTTCCTGGTCACCGTCATCAAGGTGAACGACGTCATAGTGAAACCTTTATTTATACTGGAGACTGTGACAATGACAGAGAAGGAAAATAATGGAAGTAAAATAAGAAAGTCGATGTTTTTAAGGTCCTGTTTTTAAAATGTTCAAAAGGTTTAAATGTGTTTTGATTTAAAGAGATTCTGCATTTTATAATATATTAATAAAAATCTATAAATTCTATATTATATGTAAATAACTTGATTTACAACATGCACAGTTTGTTCCTAAAAGCATCATTTTACCTGTTTTCTCTCAGCTGGTTTAATTTTATTAAAATATCTGATTTAAAAGTGTTAATTCAGGAGCTAATGTTAGACCTGCAACTACTTAATGATGATTATTTATTAATTAATTCATCTATAATATATCAGAAAATGGTTACAATTTCTCTCAAAGTGACGTCAAATGTTTTATTTTGTCCTGAACCTAAAAAATATTCAGTTTATTTCCAGTTATAGAAAATCAATGAAATCAGAAAATATTCACATTTAAGAAGCAGGAAACTAAGAATTTGAACATTTTTCTTTAAAAAAAAAAAGAAAGAAAAAAAAGAAACAAAGAAATAAACCTTGGATTAAATTAATTTTCTCCAACCACTATCAGGGATGTTTAAGCAGAAAACAAGCAGTAAAAAATAATAATAATTAAATATTTAAAAAATATATATATTAACCTCGATTTATATTTTTCTTATTCTAGAAAAACTATTCAACACAATTATCTAACTATAGCAGCAAAGAAATATAAGGGTTACAAAGTGTTAGAGCAAAAAAATTAAAGGCAAAACAACAAGAAATAAAATCCCTGAGTCCAAATACAAAGTTATAAAATAATAGTAATAGTGATAATAATAATATTTATTATAGCACCTTTTCACTCAATAAAATTTGAAGAGAGCATAAAAACATGCAAAACATTATTTTTAAAAAAAAAAACCCAAAGCTAATAAAAACACAATCAATGAGGAGCAATAAAGCAGTTAAGACTAAATTATAACATTAAAACACCATAAATAAAAATATTAAAGCAAAAAGTACAAACAGAGAAACAAGCACGAAAACATCTTCAGTAAATAAGATAAATAATTGAGAAAGAGCATCAATAATAAAGAACAAAACAATAAAATAATAAGAAAGTAAACAAGCAATAAAAACAATTGGAAATTTTAAAAATAGTAAGATTATGTAAAATAATAATAATGTTGATGTCAGAGTGATAATTATATACCTGGAATACTATATTTACAGTTTAATATGTAAAAAAAATAAAGCTTTATATTAACTGAGTGAGTGAGTGACTGTTGTTGTTTGCTGCTGCAGGATCTTCTGGGTTTGTGTGAGCAGAAACGAGGGAAAGACAACAAGGCCATCATCGCCTCGAACATCATGTACATCGTGGGTCAGTATCCTCGCTTCCTCCGAGCTCACTGGAAGTTCCTGAAGACCGTCGTCAACAAGCTGTTTGAGTTCATGCACGGTGAGAAACAAAAGACTCAACTTAACCTGGAATATATGGAAGATCTGATCTGTTGAGTCTTAATTTGAGCCAGACTGATATAGACGTTGGCTGATATTATCGGCCTATCAGAGATTTATCGGTATATATGTTTCTGATATGTACCAATATTTTTATGTATATTTGCCTTTTTTCCTCGTTCAAGTTTGATATATACGTACATATGTTTTATTATTTATAGTAATTCAATTCTCAGTGTAGCTTACTACTAATATCTACGACGGAGTATTAGGGCCAGACTAAGAAAAAAAATTTCATATATTAGAAAAAAAAAGTCGTAATATTATGACTTTATTCTCGTAATATTACGATTTAATAAAGTCGTAACATTACAAAAATAAAGTCGTAATATTGCGAGAATAAAGTCGTAATATTACGAGAATGAAGTCATAATATTGCGAGAATAAAGTCGTAATATTGCGAGAATAAAGTCGTAATATTACGAGAATAAATTCGTAACATTACGAGAATAAAGTCGTAATATTACGAGAATAAAGTCGTAATATTGCGAGAATAAAGTCGTAATATTACAAGAATAAAGTCGTAACATTACGAGAATAAAGTCGTAATATTACGAGAATAAAATCGCAACATTACGAGAATAAAGTCGTAATATTACGAGAATAAAGTCGTAACATTACGAGAAAAAAGTCGGAATATTAATAGAAAAAAGTCGGAATATTGCGAGAATAAAGTCAGAATATTGCGAGAATAAAGTCGTAACATTACGAGAATAAAGTCGTAACATTGCGAGAATAAAGTCGTAACTTTATTCTCGTAACATTATGACTGTTTTTCTCGTAATATTACGACTTTATTCTCATAATTTCCAAAACTATTTATTTTCCTCTTAGTATGGCCCTAATACTCCGTCGTAAATATCACAGCCTCCATTACATATCTTAAGTATTTAAGACCACATTGCAAAAATAAATTGTTTTATTTAAATATTCTGTATATATACTAATACTACTAAATAATTATTTTCCAATAAATCAATATCGTAATGTTTTTACTTCCTTATGTCGATATCGGCCCCAAAGATCCAGTATCAGTTAGACACTCGTTGATGTCGTCTGCTTTTGATCGGATCCTCTGAAGTTAGCTGTTCAGCATCAGTTACCATGGTGATGTAAGCCGATTTAAAAAAAAAAAAAAAAGTGCACCATCATCTTAGGACTGAAAACTAAAAAATCTACATTTACTCCAAAAAAGTCAAAATTTTATCTTTTATCTTTTTTGTCGTTTAATCTCTTTTTTTAACCTAGTTTTAATCCAACTTTTAATAAACTTATTAAACTTTTAATCTATTTTAACTCTCTTTTTTTTTTTTTACACAAACTTTTAATAAACCTTTTTCTCTTAATCTCTTTTTATTTTAATTATGTATTTAATTATTTATTTATTGCCTTTTATGGTCTTTTAACTTTTGTTTTTTATCCCATTATGATGTCACTCCATTCTAATCATCACTCTGCTCTGTCCTGTTATAAAAGCTGCTATATGAATAAAGTTTGATTTGATTTTCTCCGTGCAGAGACTCACGACGGCGTGCAGGACATGGCGTGCGACACTTTCATCAAGATCGCACAGAAGTGTCGGCGTCACTTCGTCCAGGTCCAGGTCGGCGAGGTGATGCCGTTCATCGACGAGATCCTCAACAACATCAACACCATCATCTGTGACCTGCAGCCGCAGCAGGTCGGCCTCTTCGCTGCTGCGCTAGTTACGATAAATAACACGATTTTATTTACATTCATCTGATCCTCGGTTCCTTTGTGTCGGTTCTGCAGGTTCACACGTTCTACGAGGCCGTCGGCTACATGATCGGAGCTCAGACCGATCAGGCGGTTCAGGAGCTTCTGATCGAGAAATACATGCTGCTGCCCAACCAGGTGTGGGACAGCATCATCCAGCAGGCCACCAAGGTGAGAACATCCGTAGAACAGGCTAGAACGTTCTCCAGTAGAACAGGCTCATACGTTCTCCAGTAGGACAGGCTCATATGTTCTCCTCTAGAACAGGCTCATATGTTCTCCTCTAGAACAGGCTCATATGTTCTCCTCTAGAACAGGCTCATATGTTCTCCAGTAGGATAGGCTCATATGTTCTCCTCTAGAACAGGCTCATATGTTCTCCTCTAGAACAGGCTCATATGTTCTCCAGTAGGACAGGCTCATATGTTCTCCAGTAGGACAGGCTCATATGTTCTCCAGTAGGACAGGCTCATATGTTCTCCAGTAGGACAGCCTCATACGTTCTCCTCTAGAACAGGCTCATATGTTCTCCTCTAGAACAGGCTCATATGTTCTCCAGTAGGACAGGCTCATATGTTCTCCAGTAGGACAGGCTCATATTTTCTCCAGTAGGACAGCCTCATACGTTCTCCAGTAGAACAGGCTCATACGTTCTCCAGTAGGACAGCCTCATATGTTCTCCTCTAGAACAGGCTCATATGTTCTCCTCTAGAACAGGCTCACATGTTCTCCAGTAGGATAGGCTCATACGTTCTATTGTAGGACAGGCTCATATATTCTCCTCTAGAACAGGCTCATATGTTATATTGTAGGACAGCCTCATACGTTCTCCAGTAGAACAGCTTCATACGTTCTCCAGTAGGACAGGCTCATATGTTCTCCAGTAGGACAGGCTCATATGTTCTCCAGTAGAACAGGCTCATACGTTCTCCAGTAGGACAGGCTCATACGTTCTCCAGTAGGACAGCCTCATACGTTCTCCAGTAGGACAGCTTCATACGTTCTCCAGTAGAACAGCTTCATACGTTCTCCAGTAGGACAGGCTCATACGTTCTCCAGTAGGACAGGCTCATATGTTCTCCAGTAGAACAGCCTCATACGTTCTCCAGTAGGACAGGCTCATATGTTCTCCAGTAGGACAGCCTCATACGTTCTCCAGTAGGACAGGCTCATACGTTCTCCAGTAGGACAGGTTCATATGTTCTATTGTAGGACAGGTTCATACGTTCTCCAGTAGGACAGCCTCATACGTTCTCCAGTAGGACAGGCTCATACGTTCTCCAGTAGGACAGGCTCATACGTTCTCCAGTAGGACAGGCTCATACGTTCTCCAGTAGGACAGGCTCATACGTTCTCCAGTAGAACAGGCTCATACGTTCTCCAGTAGGACAGGCTCATACGTTCTCCAGTAGGACAGCCTCATACGTTCTCCAGTTGGACAGCCTCATATGTTCTCCTCTAGAACAGGCTCACACGTTCTCCAGTAGGATAGGCTCATACGTTCTATTGTAGGACAGCTTCATATGTTCTCCAGTAGTGCAGCCTCATACGTTCTCCAGTAGAACAGCCTCATACGTTCTCCAGTAGAACAGCCTCATACGTTCTCCAGTAGAACAGCCTCATACGTTCTCCAGTAGGACAGCCTCATACGTTCTCCAGTAGGACAGCCTCATACGTTCTCCAGTAGAACAGCCTCATACGTTCTCCAGTAGGACAGCCTCATACGTTCTCCAGTAGGACAGCCTCATACGTTCTCCAGTAGGACAGCCTCGTACCTTCTATTGTAGGACAAAAAGCTGATCTGAGCCAACACACATAAAACTCTCTGCAAGCTACACTCTGTGTCAGAAGTCCTGCAGGACGATGATCTGACTCAATTTGAGCTTTGCTACAGTGACTCCAGTCTGATCCTGTTATTATTCCCTCTGGTGGGAATGATGCTGGTTAGACTGGGACAGTAATATCAGAGACTCTGTAATGATGCTGGTTAGACTGGGACAGTAATATCAGAGACTCTGTAATGATGCTGGTTAGACTGGGACAGTAATATCAGAGACTCTGTAATGATGCTGGTTAGACTGGGACAGTAATATCAGAGACTCTGTAATGATGCTGGTTAGACTGGGACAGTAATATCAGAGACTCTGTAATGATGCTGGTTAGACTGGGACAGTAATATCAGAGACTCTGTAATGATGCTGGTTAGACTGGGACAGTAATATCAGAGACTATGTAATGATGCTGGTTAGACTGGGACAGTAATATCAGAGACTCTGTAATGATGCTGGTTAGACTGGGACAGTAATATCAGAGACTCTGTAATGATGCTGGTTAGACTGGGACAGAAACACACACACCGATCTTTACTGTTTAATAAATAGTTTGTATGTAAAGCCTTCCTTCCTTTTCTTTCCTGCCTTCCATCCTTCCTCCCTTCCTTCTTTCCTTTCCTTCCTTCCCCCATCCTTTTTTTCCTTCCTTCCTCCCTTCCATCCTCCCTTCTTTCCTCCCTCCCTCCTTTTCTTCTTTCCTTCCTTCCTTCCATCTTTCCTTCCTTCCTTATTTCTTTCCTTCCTTCCATCATTCCTCCCTTCCACCCTTCCTTCTTTCCTTCCATCATTCCTCCCTTCCATCCTTCCTTCTTTCCTTCCTTTCCTTCCTCCATCCTTTTCTTCCTTCCTTCCCTCCCTCCTGCCTTCCTTCCATCTTTCCTTCCATCATTCCTCCCTTCCATCCTTCTTTCCTTCCTTTCCTTCCTCCATCCTTTTCTGCCTTCCTTCCTTCCCTCCCTCCTGCCTTCCTTCCATCTTTCCTCCCTTCCATCCTTCCTTCTTTCCTTTCCTTCCTTTCCTTCCTCCATCCTTTTCTTCCTTCCTTCCCTCCCTCCTGCCTTCCTTCCTTCCTTCCTTCCTTCCTTCCCTGTGTATGAAATGTCTTATATATAAATAAATAAAGCTGCCTTGCCTTTAGTGTGTTTCCTTTCCTAAACCGTGGCTTCCTCCTGCAGAACGTGGACATCCTGAAGGACGCGGAGACGGTGCGTCAGCTGGGCAGCATCCTGAAGACCAACGTCCGAGCCTGTAAAGCCGTCGGTCATCCCTTCGTCGTGCAGCTGGGTCGGATCTACCTCGACATGCTGAACGTCTACAAGTGTCTGAGTGAAAACATCTCGTCGGCCGTTCAGACTAACGGTGAGTCAGCGAGGCTCCGAGTCGTAAATTAATATTTAATAACATAATGAAAACGATGAGAAGCTCCAGTTCATCATCTGTCTGGTTATTAAACTTCCTGTCGTCCTCCCGGGTCAAATAGACCCCGTCTGTTTAGACTGTTCCGTCTTTCCTTCCTTGCATCCTTCCATATTTCCTTCCTTGCTTCCTTCCCTCCTTCCTTCCTTGCTTCCTTCCATATTTCCTTCCTTGCTTCCTTCCCTCCTTCCTTCCCTTCCTTCCGACCTCCCTCCTTTCTTTCCTTTCTTCCTTCCATCTTTCCTTCCTTCCATCTTTCCTTTCTTTCTTTCCTTCCTTTCTTTCTTTCCTTCTTTCCTTCCATCCTTTCTTCCTTCCATCTTTCCTTCCTTCCTCCCTCCTTTTCTTCCTTCCTTCCCTCCTTCCTTCTCTTCCTTCCTCCCTCCTTTCCTTCCTTCCTTCCTTCCATCATTCCTTCCCTCCATCCTTTTCTTCCTTCCTTCCCTCCCTTCTGCCTTCCTTCCATCCTTCCTTCTTTCCTTCCTCCCTTCCTTCTTTCCTTCTTTCTTTCCTTTCCTCCCTCCTTCTTTCCTTCCTCCCTCCTTCCATCTTTCCTTCCTCCCTCCTTCCATCTTTCCTCCCTCCCTCCTTCCATCTTTCCTTCCTTCAATCCTTCCATCTTTCCTTCCTTCCTTCCTTACATCCTTCCTTCATTCTTTCCTTCCTTCCTTCATTCTTTCCTCCCTTCTTCTTTCTTTCCTTCCTTCCATCTTTCCTTCCTTCCATCATTCCTTCCCTCCTTCCTTCTTTCCTTCCTTCCTTCCATCTTTCCTTCCTTCCTTCCATCTTTCCTTCCTTCCTTGACTCGAGGACAACAGGAGGTTTTTAATCTTCTTTGTATTTATTGACGTTTCTTTATAAACTGAAACAGGCGAGATGGTGACGAAGCAGCCGCTGATCCGGAGCATGAGGACGGTGAAGAGAGAAACGCTGAAGCTGATCTCAGGTTGGGTCAGTCGCTCCAACGACCCTCAGATGGTGAGTTGAGTCCGTTAACAGAGTCTGAGGTTATATTTCAGTCTGTGTGTGTTTATGATGAAGACTTTAAATCAATAATAAGGAGTTAAATTAATATTAAATGTGTTTTTCTTGCTGTGATCCACAGTCGTAAAAAATGTGTTTTAAAGTTGATCTGAAGCTTCATCCGTCTGAATGAAAGAGACAAAAAGGAGGAGGAGGAAGATGAGGAAAGAAAGAAAAAGAAAAATTAGGAAGAAGAGGAAGAAAGAACAAGAAGGGGGAAACAGAAAGATGAAGGAAGGGAGAAAGGAAAAAGCAAAAAAAGGAAAAGGAGAAAGAAACAAGAAAAATAGGAAGAAAGGGAAGGAAGAACAAGTAGGAGGAAAGAAAAGAAAAGGAGGAGAAAGATGAAGGGAGGAAAGAAAGATAAAAAAAGGATGAAGAGGAAGAAAGAAAAAAGACAGAAAGAAAGAACGAAACAAGAAGTACTAGTAGGAGGAAGAAAAGAAAAAGGAGGAGGAAAAAAGGCAAGAAGGGGGGAAACAAAGAAAGATGAAGGAAGGAAGAAAGAAAAAGGAGGAAGAAGAGGAAAGAACAAAAGAAAAATAGGAAGAAAAATGAGGAGGAAAGGAAAAAAAGGAGGAGAAAGATGAGGAAGGAATGAGAGAAAAAGAAAGGGAAACAAAGAAAGATGAAAAAGGAAAGGAAAAAATATTAAAGGAGGAGAAAGATGAGGAAAGAAAGAAAAAGCAAAAAAAAGATAAATAGGAAGAGAAAGAAAGGGGAAGGAGGAGAGTCAAATACAAGTAGATATATTTCAGCAAAAAGGAGGAGTAGAAAGGAAGAAAGAGGGAGCAAGGAAAGAAAAAGGAGAAGAGTAGATGAGTCAAATCTTCATCTTCTATGTTTCAGCGTTAGTGTTTTTAGAGCCAAAGTCTCTTTTTATTACTTTGATGCTAAAACAGTAAAAGTGTCAGAAATCACTGATGAGACTAAACTCAGACTGAAGCTCAACAGAAGTATTAAATGTGTTTTTCTTCCAGGTTGGGGAGAACTTCGTGCCGCCCCTGCTGGAGGCCGTGCTCATCGACTACCAGAGGAACGTCCCAGCCGCCAGGGAGCCCGAGGTCCTCAGCACCATGGCAACCATCGTCAACAAGCTGGGCGTCCACATCACCGGAGAAATCCCAAAGATCTTCGACGCCGTCTTCGAGTGCACGCTGAACATGATCAACAAGGTTCGACTCTCTTTAATGTTTCATCTGGTTCATCTGAGTTGAAAAACATGTCCTCCCTCCTTCCTTCTTTCCTTTCCTCCCTTCCTTCCTTCTTTCCTTTCCTTTCCTCCCTTCCTTCCTCCCTTCCTTCCTCCCTTCCTTCCTTTTCTTCCTTCCCTCTTTCCTTCTTTCCTTTCCTCCCTTCCTTCCTCCCTTCCTTCCCTCCATTTGTCCTCCCTCCCTCCTTCTTTCCTTTCCTCCTTCCTTCCCTCCTTTCCTTCTTTCCTTCCTCGCTCCATTCCTTCCTTCCGTCCGTCCTCCTTTCCTTCCTTCCTTCTTTCTTCCTTCCCTCCTTCCTTCCTTCCGTCTGTCCTCCCTCCTTCCTTCTTTCCTTCCCTCCTTTCCTTCCTTCCTTTCCTTCCTTCTTTCCTTTCCTCGCTTCCTTCCTCCCTCCTTTTCTTCCTTCTCCTTCCTTCCTTCCGTCTGTCCTCCCTCTCTCCTTCCTTTTTTCCTTCTTTCCTTCCTTCCGTCCGTCCTCCTTTCCTTCCTTCTTTCTTTCTTCCTTCCCTCCTTCCTTCCTTCCGTCTGTCCTCCTTCCTTCGTTCCTCCCTCCTGTCCTTCCTTCCTCCCTCCATCCTTTCCTTCCTTCTTTCTTCCTCCCTCCCTCCTTTCCTTCCTTCTTTCTTCCTTCCTTCCTCCTTTCCTCCCTTCCTTCCTTCTTTCTTCCTTCCTTCCTTCCTCCTTTCCTTCCCATATCAACAGTCTGATATAATCGTTAATATTTGACAGTTTCCTAACGTCCTCCTCTCTCTCGTTGCTCCTTCAGGACTTCGAGGAGTTCCCCGAACACAGAACTCATTTCTTCTACCTCCTCCAAGCCGCCACCTCTCAGTGCTTCCCAGCCTTCCTGTCCATCGCTCCCGCACAGTTCAAACTGATCCTGGACTCCATCATCTGGGCCTTCAAGCACACGATGAGGAACGTCGCCGACACAGGTCAGCAAACACACACACACACACACTGAGATCAGGGATTAACCGTGATTATAAATAAGGCGGGGAGCTCCGGTCCTCTGAAATGATGCCAACGCTGAAGTAACTTAAAACTGCATTCTATCAAAAGGCCACCAGGGGGCGACCGTTTTGGTGTCAAAAGGACTTCCGTCTCTATACAAGTCAATGGAGAATTCACCAACTTCTCACTTGATTTCTAACCTCAGTAAACGTTTTCAAAATGTGTTTATGGTCTCAATCGCTAGTTTAAAGCCTTCTTCAATGCAGTATGATGTTCATTTGGGACATTTTGGCCTCCCTGATTTTATATGTGACTATAAAGCAGGGTATGCATTAGGGCGTGGCTACGTCGTGATTGACAGGTTGATTGGTTCACAGGTTCAGGAGGGCGCCTCATGCTCCTCCTGATGCCCATATAAGTAGAATCCATGTTTTTATTTTTCCCAGCATGCACCTGAAATGTTCAAGGTGGCGCTGCTCAGATCCGATACTATTGGCTTCCGAGCAGCATATATATATATATATATATATATATATATATATATATATATATATATATATATATATATATACGGCTACAGTTTCAGTGAACTATTCCCAACCTTATTTATTTATTTTTTTTATTATAAAAATGTTTTTTATTTATTTATTTAGTTACTATAAAGTTAAAGGCTTGAAGTCTTTTATTTGCAAGACCAAAAGAAAGTTTGTGAATAAAACATTTAATTAGACATTAGCAGCGTTTCCTTCCATGGTGACATCGCTGCTCACGCTTCCCCATTATAAAGATTCTGGTGACATCAGCGGCAGGAAGTGACGTCGGGTGTCTCACAGCCAATCAGGGACGAGCAGCGAGGGATTATGGGATTTTGAGTTTGAAGGTTCTACG